>NC_052313.1:49077368-49297368 GCF_016432855.1 Salvelinus namaycush
CTTTTTTTTTTTTTTTTTCTTTTCAAGAGCAAAAGACTCACTGCCCCCCCCCCCCCCCCCCCCCCCCCCCACCCCCCCCCCCCCCCCCCCCCACCCCCCCCCCCCCCCCCCCCCCCCCCCCCCCCCCCCCCCCCCCCCCCCCCCCCCCCCCCCCCCCCCCCCCCCCCCCCCCCCCCCCCTTACTCCAGTGATAGATTCATAACAAAGCAATACACGTTTTCTGAAAGGTTATTTTTCTTGGTTTGGATGTGCATCAGCATTCTCCTCACCACTGAAGACCTTTAGGTTGCCTTGTGAACGGTCTCTCACCTTCCTTTCTATGTCATGTTGATGCTCTCTAGTTGAGGTTCTGTTCTTGTTGTCAACATTTCCAGTGAAAACTCCCACTCACTCATCATAGTCAAAGTAACTGCCATTCAGGAAACATCACATGGCTCGATATGGTTAAAAGTTGCATGACTTCTTGTTTCAATTCACTCCACTCACATACAAGGCCTCCATCAAATGTTCCACGTGTGGCTCCTTTGTCCCGGAGACGGACAGAAACACAGACTACCTTTGAACTGTTCCGTGCAGGAGCGAAAGGTAAACAGTGTTGTAGAAACTAAATTAGTCGCTTTCCAAGCATCCTTGAAGACTGTCATCCAGAACCAGGGGGGTCTAAAACCAGAGGCCATTTTTCATCTTCACAACACCAGTGCTGTAATACAGGGCTTTAGCTCGGCAGCTTGTGTGTTTACTTAGATTAAAAGCAATGCTTTTCACCCCTGAGAAACAAACAGGGTGTGCAGACTTTTGTTCCATCCAAGCACTTAACACACCTGATCTAACCGATCACCATCTTGGCTCTGTGCCTGGACGGAAATAAAACCCTGCAGAAATGATCAATGCTCAGTCTCAGACATGAACAAAAACAAACATTCTGTACAATGCCGTATAATGAGTGCACAGAACACTCTTACCAGAAAAAAACACCTTTGCACCTTTAAACCATCATCTATATGATCAGCCTTACCTCAGGGGACCTCCTTTCTAGAAACAAATACTATTTTACAGCCCATAGTTACTTCTTCAGAACCCTAGGGCTAAAGCCCTTGTGTATTTACTCACGCATTAGGAGAGTAAATACACAAGTGTAATTGCATCTGTCGTTGAGGTCTTTGGACTGAATGTTCTGCTCCTTAATTCAGGGGCATTCCCTCTGCCTTTCCTGTAATACTGCAGTGGTGAGACCATGATTGTTATGGAGCTGGATCGTTGTTTGATTGGCTAATCACGGCCTGGCTTCCTTTCCACGATGATACATTTACAGCATCAGCGTTGCCAGTGTTTTGGTGTAAATAGTGTGTGTGTGTGTGTGTGGTTGAGGAGGAGTTTTGGTCAAATGAACGTCTTCATAAGAGCTTCCTCAAAGCACAACACAGCCTTTATCTGAGGCAGCTGTTCAACACTCGTGGCTTGAGGATGAGACTTATAGAGGTCTGACGACGTGATAAACACTCTGGGTCTATGGAAGTGGAAATCTGGGTTCACCACTGACCTGGGAGTTACTGCTGTGTTCTAGAATACAGTAGCCTATTTGTCGGATATTCTCTTCTGAATCAGTAAAAACACATCTCTCTCTCCCCTCTCGTCTGTCTCTTTCCCTCTGCTTACTGGGAATCAATAGTTCAATCAACCATTCTTTCATCCATGAATTCACTCATCCCATCTCTCCCCTCCAGAGATGGCAGGGATCTTCCCCCAGGACCCAGCCTTGCCCATCGGCTCCACCCTCACTGCCACATGTTCAGTCAGCCCTGATCTGGGCCTCCACGCCAGCTCTCTGTTCTGGAGCCTGAATGGCCACCGGCTGCCCAGCTCTTCCTACAGCGTGTTGAGCCCTACGGCCCTCAGTGTCACCCTGCCGGGCTTGCCAGCCTCTAGGCAGAGGTCAGGGGACAACCTGGTGTGTCACAACCATGGAGGACATGTTCTAGCCGGGTCCTGCCTCTACATTGGGAGTAAGTGGAGCAACACACACACACACATCTAGCAGCAGCATCTAGCGCACACACATAGCTAAAAGTTAACAGTGTTATACCAGTCTCATGAGTAACTGTAGGGTCTTTAGTCCTGTTAATTCCTGTGTTATTACACCATGGTGTGGTGCATTACTCCCTTTACTACTCCCTGGACATGGAGTCTGACACACACACACATACACACACACACAAGCACACACAGGTCTGACAGACACACGCACATAAGCACGCACACACACATACACACACAGGTCTGACAGACACACGCACATAAGCACACACACACAAGCACACACAGGTCTGACAGACACACGCACATAAGCACACACACACAAGCACACACAGGTCTGACAGACACACGCACATAAGCACACACACACAAGCACACACAGGTCTGACAGACACACGCACATAAGCACACACACACAAGCACACACAAGTCTGACAGACACACGCACATAAGCACACACACACAAGCACACACACAGTGTTGTCATACTGCCCTAATCTCAGCGTGACGTCCCTGTTCAACACCTTGTGTTCAGAAAGGGATGGAATCGTGGCAAAGTCCCAGAATTTGAACCCCAGACAGACAGAAGAACATTCTGAACTAAAATATATCCTCTCTCCCGCCACCCACCTTCTCCCTCAGTGCCTCCAGTGAAGCCAGTCAACTTGACCTGCTGGTCCAGAAACACCAAAGACCTGACCTGTCGATGGGCACCAGGAGGACAGGGAGAGACCTTCATCAAGACCAAATACACACTCAAATACAAACTCAGGTACACACTCCTTACACACACTTAATACACACGCATACGCACACATTCTAATACAGTCTGAGTCTAATACACGTGTGTGTGTGTGTGTGTGTGTGTGTGTGTGTGTGTGTGTGTGTGTGTGTGTGTGTGTGTGTGTGTGTGTGTGTGTGTGTGTGTGTGTGTGTGTGTGTGTGTGTGTGTGTGTGTGTGTGGTAATCCCAGTGTGTTCTATGCAGGTGCGCTGTAACCCAGTAGGAATCTATGGGTCTCGTAGGGCTGGTATCTGGAGTGAATGGAGCCATCCGACTGCTGCTTCTACACCTCATAGTGGTGAGGACGCACGCGCGCGCGCGCACACACACACACACACACACACACACACACACACACACACACACACACACACACACACACACACACACACACACACACACACACACACACACACACACACACACACACACACACACACATATGCACACACATATGCACACACACTCTAACCCCCTCTCTCCCCTCCTACAGAGCGTGTATTATCAGGTTCGTGTGACTCCAAGTCTGCGTTACGTCGAGAGCTGAAGCAGTTCTTCGGCTGGGTACGGAATCATGCGTATGGCTGCGGCGGCATGTCAATCAAACTCTATGACCAATGGAGAGTCTGGATGCAGAAGAGACACAAAACACACAACCAGGTAGATAAGGATCTAAGTAGAACTCACCTGCACTCACATACAACAACCACACACACAGGCATGCACACAGGTCTTATTGAATCATTTGTATCATCATGTTTGAATCGTTCAGCTTTTCTTGTTCAGGGAAATCCTAATTAGTTTTTCTCTCTCTCAGGTCCTACAAGGGGATAAGTCATAGTACGCATCACCCCTGCCTTTAAACAACCAGCAACAAAGTCAAGACAACATCATGTGTGTGAAAAATGGTTTCTCCTAAATGCTGTGGTTTTGCATACACCATTCAGCGACGGAAGAAGGGGGCATAAATACAATTTTGGGGACAGTGTCTCTACAACAGCAGCCCTAGACTATGCTGTAATTATTTAACAAGACATGGAGGAGTAAGAAGTTGAGGAAGAGTGATCTTCTTCTTACTGTGGAAATACTGGCAGCTCTGAAAAGCTAGAGATCCACAGCACCCTCTAGTGGAAGCTAACATACTGGGAGGAACAGTAGAGATGGAGGACCATAGTAATGTTTCTAGTCACATCCCAGTCTTAAACCATGATGACCCAATCGGAACTGTCTGTAACCCAATATTTGGGAACCCTGGTCTGCAGGGGAGGGGGGGGGGCACCGTTACAAGACTATAGACTGAAATTGTTGTCTGTATCAGTGTGGAGATCTGTCTTAATAATAAGTAGGGTCAGGAGTTTTTCCTGATCATACGGCCCTGCCCAGGAAAACTTCCTGACCATAATGCTAATGTTTACCTGTGGAGGCAGTTCACCACTTATATTTTTGTACTATCATATTTAAATAGTATCGTATTTAAACTATTATGTTTTGTTAGTAAGTTATGTTAGGTTTGTGATCATGTTATTGACTTAATTATGAATTATTGTTTTGTTTGAAAGAGTTTGGAAGTCATTCTATTCACACACACTCGCACACACCCCCAGACACACCCCCCCCAGACCCCCCGACACACACCCCCAGACACACAGCTGTGTTCCTCTATGCACTTATAGCCTGTCATGTTTATGTTACTGATGTTACACTGGGGGAACAGGAATGATGTTCTCTATATGTAATCTATACATGACTCCATTAACCCAGTTTATACATGGCTGGTCTTACATCACCAATGACTCCTGTGCCCTGTTTTATTCTGAAAGTACTTTGTGACAGAGCAATTTTCATGTTCACTACAGTGGCAAGCTTGTGGCGATACATAATTGGTAGCAACCCGACTCTGTTTATCCAGCATGTTCAGGGTCAACGCCCACGTTGTTTGTCTGATGTTGATGACATGGCTGCAGGTTCCCGTTACTGCGGCCTGCGGGTGTCCTGAGTCAGTGCCTGTTAATAATTAACCCATGTTTGTTGGTCAGGGCTCTGCTCACAACCTTTAGTTACCTCTCTCTGCCTCCCAGCACCATTTATGTAAAGATACCCTCCCAGCACCCTTTATGTAAAGATACCCTATACAGTAACTTAAAGCTACACTCAGCAATATGACATCATTATGCACTGCCGGTCAGATTTCTGCTTACAGAAACAGCAGCAATGCAAATTAGGGAGAGACAATAGTGGCAGTCTTGGTAATTCTGAATTCTGTTGTTGTTTATGTATGTATGTTAAGCAGGAAGTTTCCCCAATATGTGCGATGATATCCTATTGCTGAGTCTCCCTTTGAAGGGTCAGATTTGAAATACCTCCTGCATCACAGTGTGTACCAGAGAGACAGGGGGGGCATCTAACGATTGCTGCAGGTGGGCAAAGTGTAGCTAATTGTCTATGCGTGACTACATGGGTTTAACTTTGGTCATCTGTGCCACAACAATATTAACCAGCTGAGCTAAAGCCTGGGCATTAGCTAAAGCCTTGAATAGCTACCATAAGTCTTCAGTCGCCAAGGAAGCGTACTCATCACATGGACATGGAGTCACCTCTATGACACATGAACTCTAAGAAGAGAAGCGAGATGGTGATTTAGGTTTACCCAGGGCAGCAGAATGGAGATAACGTTTCCTCAGCTTGTAAAGACCATCTATAATTCAGCCTTTGAGGCTGTGCTTTTCCTGAAGAGGCTGGATGGTGCCGGGAGTGAATCAGTGACAGAACAGCAAAGAGTAAAGGGAAGAGAAGGAAGAAGAGAGGAAAGAGAGAGAGAGAGAGATCTGTGTGCACGGAGTAGAGTTGTCAACTTATTCTGGGATACCTTTTGAGTGAAGTGGTCTAAAAACGTTTTGTCTACAGACGTGAAGCAGGAAGGACAGAGGATATGTTTGGACTAACAGAGGATCAAACCAGACCGAATCTCTTCTCCTGCTTGTTATTGTTGTGGTGATTGGTGATTGGTGATTGCGTTTCTAGCTGCCAGCGAATCACAGGGCTGCCCACACAGACACAACTGACTGCTCTGGGAGAGAAAGCATTCTCTGAGGATTGGCAACCCTAGCTGGGAGTGACAGAAGAACAACGTGTAAAAGAGGAGGGGGTAGGAAAATAGAGAGAGAGATTGACAAATCATGGAGGTTAAGAGACGTCCGATAATTGCTGACAAAGAGAAAGGCTTGTTGAAGACATCTATTATGCAACATGTTTAAATTAAAACTTTAATTTAGTTGACAGGGACAGTACTCAACACTGTCATATTTCTGTTTTAACATCAATGGAAAAGTGAAATGTAGAAGCTCTAGAAACGAGTAGGAGTCATGTTTTACATGACTGGAAAATAAACATGATCATTATCTTCACCATCATTACTTGTTGCTAGGGCCAGGCCTCGGTCGCTATGCTCTTCCTCCAACCATTGGCTACATCAACAATGACCTCACCAAGCCCAGTAGCCCCGCCTGCACCTTCCACAGACGTATGAGCAGCAACAGTAAGTCTCTGAGGTCAATCTCAGTCTCCTTGCCTATTTCTCTTGTATGGTGAGTAGTAGACCTTATTCACACCGTTGCCATGAGGATTCACACTCCAGCTAGTCGGGAAGGAAGCAGAAGTCGATGGAAAATACTGCTGACATTTTCCTCAAGTTTGACCTTTAAATTCACCTTTGACCTTTATTAATATGAATTATTGTGCGTTCTTCTCCACAGTGGTCTCCGTGGATTGCAGTCCAGGGCCCCAGTACCACATCGATACCAAGATGACCCGGTTCGGCCGCGTCGGTACCCCTTCTTACTCCATGCTAGGCAGGGCAAGACATGAAGGTGAGACTAGCTACTCCCTGAATCAGATACATTTTTCAATCAAACTCTATTACCCCAGTGGGCATTTGTTGCTGGACATTCTTTACATTCTCTCTCTCTATCTCTCTCTCACCCCCTCTCTCTTTCTCTCTCTTTCTCTCTCACCCCTCTATCTCTCCCCCCCTCTCTCTCTCTCTCCCCCCCTCTCTGTCTCACCCCCTCTCTCCATCACTCTCACTTCTAGCTGACCTCTTCCAGACTCCAGGTCCAGGTGCCTACAGCCCAGAGAAAGCTCATCTCAGACCTCCCTCCTACACTATTGGCTCTCGGTCACACTACCGTATAATGGATTCTGTGCCCGCCCCTGACCGGTACAAATGAAAGAGAGAGAGGGAGAGGGCGTAAAGAGTGACCCTATATCATTCATATCATTTTAATCATCCTCCCAGGTACACCCACCCTAACCTGCTGGGTTCCCAGGTGCCCCACAAGCCGTCTGTAAGGGGTGCGTAACTGAGTAGTGAGTTTAATTATCAAAACCAACGGCATCCAGAAATACAAAATATGGGTACAAAACTCTTCGCGCACCAGTCAAAATGAGCACTTACAACAAACAATTTCACACACAGACATGGGGGGAACAGAGGGTTAAATACACGACAAGTAATGAAGGAAATGTAAACCAGGTGTGTGGGAAAACAAAACAAAACAAATGGAAAATGAAAGGTGGCTCGACGATGGCTAGAAGACCGGCGATGTCGACCGCCTGAACAAGGAGAGGAACCGACTTCGGCGGAAGTCGTGACACCGCCCAGTGCCAGCTACAGCTTAGCGGGGAGCAGACAGGCAGGGGTTACATCAGAAGACCGGTCCATAACCCCTGGACCAGGACGCTACAACAGTACTGACCCGAGCGTCTACCTCACACGACGGCCGTCCTTCTCTATACAGGTTCATAGCTTTATCTTTTATTTATGTAGGCTGTAGGTGTATTTAATTAGCTTTTTAGCTATTTATTTATTTACAATTGAATATTTTGTATAGTATTTTCTTGCATATATCTTCCTCTAGACTAGAGTATTAGGATGTTTCCCTTAAAATAAAGTTGGATGTGATTTTAATTTTGATCCAGAGCCGGACTACTCGGGCCAGCGATCAGTCTCAGAAGCCTGGGCCAGGGACCCACAGCCCGAAGAAGGTCCTGCTCCACCTCCCCAGAACTCCTGCCTTCTCCCTGGGCATCACACACTTGGAGTTCATTACTCCTCTGGTGGTGGTTGTTTCCGACTGATTTTTATTGGAGTTTCACACGGAGTTTGTGGAAATGCTGGAGTCAATTCTGAGTTAAATACCACTGTGTTGTTTTAATGAGCACATTTAGCACAATGTTGGAAACATGCTTTACAAATAAAGTGTTTTTATTTTCATTGTTAAGCCAAGTTGTGGTTTACAAATGCGGTTGATCTATGGGTGTGACCTGTGTTGATCTATGTGTGGGATCGCTGTGTGTGTGTGTATGTGTATGTGTGTGTACACATGCGCATATATGCCTGTGTTATCTCAGTGTGTATGTGTGTGTGTTCAGTGTGCAGGTATAGTGACAGTAATAGGTAGGCTCCAATCACTGCTCTGTCCCAGCCCCATCAGTTCCATGGAACACACCTGAACTAGATAAGACCTCCCAGGAGACAGCCCTGGTAGAACTTTCTTGGTGTCCTCAAACGGATCCAACTACAGAGACAAAGGGAGACAGAGAGATTGAGAGAGGGGGGGGGTAAGAGAGAGGGGAGAGGAAAGAGAGATTGAGAGAGAGGAGGGAGGAAAGAGAGAGTGAGAAAAGGAGATAAAGAGAGGGTCGCACAGACACAATAAGAGTCTGCACTCACAGTGATCTCATGTGGGGTACCCTTGTTGTCCCAGTGGTATCTGACTTGGTACTTCAGGGGGAAGAGGGTGCGGTCAGACCAGGAAGGGGGAGGGGCCCACTTCACCACAAGCCTCAGCTTCCCGGGAACGACTTGCACAGTCACATTCACAGGGGGGTCCGGCTTCACTATACACACACACACACACACACACACACACACACACACACACACACACACACACACACACACACACACACACACACACACACACACACACACACACACACACACACACACACACACACACACACAGGTTCACAATGATTCTGCTACTACTATTCCAATAGGTGGGAGAGACAGAGACAGAGAGACAGGTTCTTACCAATGTCCTCTACAGTGAAGGCCTGTAGGTGGGAGGCGCTGCCCATACGGTTGACTCCTGTGATGTTGAGCTTGTAAGACGTGTAGAGCTTTAAACCCTTTAGGACACAGAGCCACCTCGCCCCTGGAGAGGAGCCATTAACCCCAGGGAGAGAGGACTCTGGGCTGGGGAGAGGATGCACGGAGGTAGGGTAGGGATGGCACTGCTGGATCTCTCCGCCTTTCATACTAGGACATACGGAGTGATTAACTGAGAAAGGGGGATGTTTTGAGCATCTATAAGCTTCTCTCTCAAACTCTTTCTCTCTCACACACACACACACACACACACACACACACACACACACACACACACACACACACACACACACACACACACACACACACACACACACACACACACACAAACAAACAGTTTACCTGTAGGTGGCGATGTACTGTATGGGAAGCTGGGTCTGTGGAGGCTCAGGCCATGAGCAGAGGGCTTTGAAGGGGTAACTGGGAGACCAGCAACGTACCTCTGGAGGGGAGGGGGGGTCTGCCAGTGGCATAGGATACACACACTCAGAACTCACCCCTCAAATACACTCAGGGGAGAGGGAGAAAGCAGTGCAAGGGGAAAGTAGGAAATAGGGGTGGAGAGGGGAGGGGAGGGGGCGAGACAGAGACAGAGAAAGGAAAGAAACAGGGGATGTGGAGATGGAAGGAAAGGAGAGAAGAGAGCTATCTTTAAGTATTCCAGACAGGTCCTCATTTCTGAGAATGCAGTCTCACCCATTTCTGCTCTGTTCTCTCCTGATGGAACCGTCGGAACCGTCCCATCGCTGCTGAGTACACCGCTGAGAAGAGTCACCACAGCACACACACACAGCCAGAACAGAACACACACACAATGCTGGACGTACATTCCTCTTATGTTAAGAACAGACAGGCTACAGTGACTGACTGACTAACTAATATTCTAATATTGACAGTTCTGCAAAGCTGCCCACAATCCAAAGTCTCCTCTCATCGGCTGGATTCCAAATAAAGTCCCTACCCCCTAGCTAACAGTGCCTACCCCTAGGTTGATTTGATAGTGTGCAACACTAGGGTTGTAAAACTACAGGTAATTTACCAAAGTTAACGGAATGTTAACATGGAAATCGATGTTAACTTTGGTAATTCATACTTTCACAAACGTACTCATATAAAATATTAATTATTTCTTTATTATCCATTAATTTCTAGGTTAAAACAGGGCTCTCCAACCCTGTTACTGGAGAGCTACCGTCATGTAGGTTTTCACTCCAACCCCTCTTGTAACTAACCTGATTCAGTTTATCAACCAACTAATTATTAGAATCAGGTCCATATGGTTCAAGAGAAAATGACATAATTAATGAGAAAAACATTTTCATCTACAATGACATATGTATGTAAAATGTATATGTAAAATGTATAGGTAAAATGTATGTATATGTAGCAAAAAAAGCTGTAAAAAAAAATATATATATTTGTCCTCCGAAGGGGTAAAAAAATATATCGAAATAAACAATGACATAGTTTGCAATTAACTCTTCAACTGCCACCAGTTTGGCCAAAATATTTACATTTAGATTGTGAAAAATTCATGCTGAACCTCTCCTATTGGGGCTCCCAAGTGGTGCAGCGGTCTAAGGCACTGCATCTCAGTGCTTGAACATGAGTTTGATTCCAGGCTGTATCACAACTGGCCCGTGATTAAGAGTCCCATAGGGTGGTGCACAATTGGCCCAATGTCTGGGTTTTGTCAGTGTAGGCCGTCATTGTAAATAAGAATTTGTTCATAACTGACTTGCCTAGTTAAATAAAAAAATGTTTAACAAAATTGACCAAGCATATGATGTTAAATACAGGAAATGAATTGTATTGCTGTAAAAAAAAACACTCTGGAAAATGTTTCAGTTGCTCATAAGCTTTAATGCTATATAATATGAGATCTCATACTGAGGAGACTGAGGAGACATCCTAAAGTTATCACAGGAAATAAAGGCCGTATCACAATGAGCCATTTAAAAGATCTTCAGGTCTGTTTTTATTCACTGCTATAAACACCATGTATATTGAAGCAATCCTCGCTAATGAGCCACCTTACAATTCCCAACAAGTAGGTTAACCCTGTTGGAAAGATGCAGTAGCGTGATTGCCTTTCACGCCAGCAACTCGGGTTCAAGTCCCGTTCCCTCAGTTCACAAAAAACAAATTATGTTTTTTAATGGATGTCATTCTGAAATCCTTTCTTGTGATGGCAAATTTAATCCATAATTTATAATATTGCTGTGATGCAGATCCATGTTGACACTCTATTCCTTAGATACTGTGGTAGGGACTCAACCCCACTTTCATGGACACAATCATTGTTTTGAATTAAAATATAAATCATAAAACGATATTTATATATTTAGTCATATTAAATACGTTATTTTCTATATGAGCGACTTTTATTGTGAAGACTGGACCCGGAAGTTATTTTATGTCCTTCTCAAACTTCGCATTAACAGCAAGCTAGCGATCTGTTTAGCTAACATCATCACAGTTTATCCTTCCATTTCGTCGCTAAAGTTAGCTTTTATTTCCAATTAAGAATGTCAGAAAGAAAAGTGTTAAACGTAAGTACAATTCTTGTTTACTATGTCATGATTTCTTCTCGATTCGCTGAAAACGGGCAGTTGTTTAGTGAATTCAATGTTTGCTAGCTAGCAGCAAGCGGCGTGTTAGCCAGGCTTGGCCATTGAAGCAAAAACTGTTCTATGCTTATCATGACACCTAGTTACACAATTGTCGTAGTTAGCTCAATACGCTTAGCTAGCTATATAGCTAGTAGTCGTACTCATTGTAGCTAACTAACTAGCTATGTTTCCTGTCTATCTTTGCTTATGAGGATATACGGATTAGAGTAGGCTCTCACTGTAAACTTTGAATGTTTTCATCTCTTTATGTGAATTGTGTTTGTCCAATTATTCTATGTTTTACTCTCGTTGTAACTAATGACTGATAAAGGCAATGTGAATCAGATATTTTGTAGTTAAATTACACTGCTGACTGCTCGCTCTCCTGTAGAAATACTACCCGCCAGACTTCGACCCGGCTAAAATACCCAAACTTAAGCTCCCTAAAGACCGGCAGTATGTGGTCCGGCTGATGGCTCCCTTCAACATGAGGTATGTCAACACTCTACAACCCTGCCCAGAAACAGCTACCATGAGGTGTGAGTGAATGAATGAATGAATGCGTGTGTGTGCTCTGACCCTGTCCCTGCGTGTGTGTGCTCTGACCCTGTCCCTGCGTGTGTGTGCTCTGACCCTGTCCCTGCGTGTGTGTGCTCTGACCCTGTCCCTGCGTGTGTGTGCTCTGACCCTGTCCCTGCATGTGTGCCTTGCAGGTGTAAGACTTGTGGGGAGTACATTTACAAGGGGAAGAAGTTCAACGCCCGTAAGGAGACTGTGATGAATGAGCTCTACATGGGACTGCCCATCTTCCGCTTCTACATCAAGTGTACAAGATGCCTGGCTGAGATCACCTTTAAGGTAAATCTGTTTCTGCGTGTGTGTACTCACCCAGTGTGTGTCTGTAGACTGATCCATAAAACATAAACTACGTCTTAGAACGTGTGTGTATTCACCCAGTGTGTTGTCTACAGACTGATCCGGAGAACACAGACTATGCCATGGAACACGGTGCCACAAGGAACTTCCAGGCGGAGAAACTTCTAGAGGAGGAAGAGAAGAAGATAACTAAGGACCGGGAGGAGGAAGAGTTGAACAACCCTATGAAGGTACACCTCTAGAAACAGTGCTGGAGAACCTGACAGACTGATGATATGTTCTCTACCAGGTTTCTGGAGAACAGTACTGATGTTGTGTTGAAGAGCCGTACTGATGATGTTCTAGGTGTTGGAGAACCGTACACGGGACTCTAAGATGGAGATGGAGGTTCTGGAGAATCTTCAGGAGCTCAAGGAGTTGAACCAGAGACAGGCTTCGGTGGACTTCGAAGGAATGCTGGGAACATACAAAGAGCTGGAGCAGAGGACCAAAGAGCAGGAGAAGGAGGAGGACGAGAGGGAGACGCGGTGAGTACAGACAGAGGGAGGTTGATGAGAATAAAGAGGGAAATTGTTAAGCAATTTTTTGAGAAATGGTGCAAGTATAGCAAAATAACAAAATGGTTGTGTATGTGTTACAGGGAGATGCTAGAGAGAGCTCTAGTGAAGAGGTTAAGAGACTCCGACTCTGACTCAGACCAGGAGAGCGAGAGCAGCAGCAGACCAAAGAAACCCAGCACAGACAGACCTACTGACATCCTCACCACAGACAGACTCACTGACCCACAGGTAACACACACAGACCAAACACACACACAGGCCTCACAATACATGTTAACCAACATGCCTACTTATGTCCTGTGTGTTGTTTCTGCAGGGCCTGTCAGTGGGGGGGGTGAAGAAGGCTAAGGTGGAGAGCTGGGAGAGAAGTGTGGGGGGGCTGGGAGGTGGAGGGGTACTGGGAACACTGGTGGTGAGGAAGAAACCAGCGACCTCTGTTCCCAAACCTGGTACCACAGTAACTCCTGCAGGCTCTAACACACAGACAGGTGAGCTATGGAGGCTTTGACAGAAGCTGCAATATCGAAATGACTTCGTATACACTGGGGTGATTTCCTGTTCTGCAGGCACCTAGCTGAACTAGTGTGCTTACATATTCCTTTAAAAGACTTTCGCTTGAAAAACGAGAAAAAAACAGTAATAGTACTTTGTGCATTTTGAGACATTGTAGCCAGTGTACACTTCCTCAAAATAGAACTCAAGAAATCTGGCATACTTTTTTAAAATTATTGTTATTTTTAAAACTTTTTCTCCACAATTTTGTGATATCCAATTGGTAGTTAGTCTTGTCCCATCGCTGCAGCTCCCGTATGGACTTGGGAGAGGCGAAGGTCGAGAGTCATGCGTCCTCAGAAACACGACCCCGCCAAGCCGCACTGCTTCTTGACACACTGCTCGCTTAACCCGGAAATCCAGCCGCACCAATGTGTCGGAGGAAACACCGTACAGCTGGCGACCAAAGTAATTTTGCCAAGGAGATCTTAGTCGTGCAATTTTACATCTAACTAAGATGTTTGGTGCAGTATTTCTCAATGAAAAAATGCGCATTAAAAAAAGGAGTCGTCTCTCGTTGAACGACAACAAAGACTTTATTGAAGAATCTCTACTGTTGACCAATCACTGACGAAGGACATAGACTTTGTCATTCTAACCTCAATACTTCCTGCTTTGCAGTTTCAAAGGCAGCTGCTACTGTACCGACGGAGGCTACTAAGCCAATCACAGCACAGAATGGGTCGTTGTCGCTCAGCCTCCTGGGGGCGTATTCCGACAGTGATGACAGCAACAACAGTGAATGAGAGAAAGGCTGGCGATGCTTTGGCTAATCAAAATGCTCAGTCAGTGTCTGAACTTCGTGATATGGAAATATGTTGATATGTTGTTGGGCAATTCACCTCTTCCACACAACCCAGAACAGTTTTGGATTTTCAAGATCACAACACAAGGATGGTTATTAGGTGTAAGAAAGGGGTAAGCAATTTGATGCCTGTGATGATTTAAAACTACTGTATTTGTTTCAGGGTATATAGGAGAGTTAAAGGGCTGAATTGTATCATTCTGCTTTGTGACCCCTACCCCAATGTAATTCGTTTTCACCTGTGATTTTAGAAAATATATTTTGAAATGTCCATCTACCAACTACCCTCCTCCAACTTTGTAAAGGTGTAAGTCATGTTTTGGCTTTTCATTAAATACTTATTTTCCTCTAAATCAGTGGTTCTCCAAATGTTTTCTTGCACTGTGGCACATTCTAAACTATTTTCTCTTGTGCCCTACCCAATCTGATTTTTTTTTTTTGAATACAATGTCTGAGTTTTCTGGAGTCATAAAAATGTACTTTAGGTCCAAGCTAAGTGTTTTTTAAAGTTGTGTGTTATAGGGCAGGGGTCTGAACTGGCCCTGGAGAGACACTGGGTGTGGAGGTTGTAAATGTAGGCCTGTGTTGCAGATAAACAATTGTATTTTTATTGAACCTTTATTTATCAAGCCAAGTCAGTTAAATAACAAATTATTATTTACAAAGACAGCCTAGGAACAGGGGCAGAATGACAGATTTTTTACCTTGTCAGCTCGGGGATTCGATCTTGCAACCTTTCGGTTACTGGCCCAACGCTCTAACCACTAGGCTACCTGCCACAGAGTTTACTTGATAACTTCATCTACACACGACTTTACCCAGAGACTTCAATTCTCTGCTGTAGTAGGCTGCTTTTGTGAGTTTAGAACATGAAATCAATGTGACAGAAGCAGATAACTTCCTAAAATGCTCCTTGATTGAACTTAATTATCACACTAAATTGGTTACTAAACAGGCACTGGTGTGAACTTGACTCATCAACAATCAAGTGATTGTAACAATGGCAAAAAAAAAAAAAAAAAGCTGTTCTCTCTCGCACACAGTTCAGTCATACTCCCCACTTGTCCTGGGGAACTAGTAAATTCAGATGTCCTTTTTCTCTTCCACCTCCTCATCTGGCATGGAAAAGGAAATTTGGCCCCTGTCTCCAATGCTGTACAGCACGTCAACTCTCTGCCTGCACATTCATTGTGACACGCTTGCATCGTGCCGTGGCTCTGTTGAAGCGGATGTGGTTGGGGCGGTTCAAATGTACTGCTGGCTACTAATGCGTTTGGAATAAAAGATGAAACTATCAATGCCAGATCAACATTGCCATCTGCCGGTATGGTAGGGTACATTTCCGAAAGGGGCTTGGCATGCTCTTTATTTGAGCTGCTGAGCTCTCCTGGCAGGCTGGCACGTGCCCTGTAAGTGGAGTTTTTGTTTATTCCTAAAAACACAATTTTTTAAAAGTAAAATAGAAACTATATAAATTTAGCAAAAATATTCAGACAGCCTGCGTTAAATAGTATAAATGTAAGCCAAAGTTTTGGGGGGGGTTTTGTCAGTAAGAAAAATATTAAATGTTGGCCCATTCATTCTCAGTTTCGCTCACACGTCACTGTGGTAAAGATCTCTGAGCCCGAGCCTCACACTGATTGTCATGATGAAGATGATTCTGGTCCAGTAGGAGTGACATTTTTGGAGAAAGTGGACCCATATGTGGTTTCTGGTTGGGTGAAAATGGAATTGGGTACTGCTGAATCAGTGAAGGTAACCCGAAGTGGACTTGTGATTATTTTTTTTGTTTCTTCCACCCAGAGGGAGCTGGGAACAAGACCTGTTACTTGCTTTGCTCTAAGAAACAGGGTGCCGTTGAAAGGAGTGGTTACTGGGATAAGGGTGGAGGTGGAGCAACTGTAATAGATGATTCCCGGTGTCTGTGACACCTGCCGTTTGGTGCAGCGGTGGTGAGCATGGTGAAACAGAAGAGTCACTGTCTGTCTTTTTTAATTTTAATTCTGAGTCGTTACCCAACAAAGTCATGTTAGGCTATATCAGTTATCCCGTAAGAGCTTTTGTGCCGAATCCACTACGGTGTTTCAGGTGCCAAGCTTTTGGTCATGTTGCAGCAGTGTGTAGAAGGGAGATTCCTATATGTGAGAAGTGTGCAGGAGGGCATGGGACAAAGGATTTTGTAGCATCGATAAAGCAGTATGTGTTAACTGTAGGGTAGCCCTTGGTCATGACTATGAGTTCCATTACATTACACATAAGTCATTGGACGAAGGAGTCTTCTGTAGGGGGGAGTTTTGTTAAGAACTGCAACGCTCGGTCAACATTAACACGCATCGCTTGTGGTATGGTTTTGGAAGCATAAGGACCTTATCTTTCATATAAAAAACAAGCAGTTTAATTGATACACAACTTTATAGGGTTACGGTTCCCACATGGTCATATTTCCATGTTACAGCTCTTGTTTACGGAAAACAGACAGATGACAGAGTGGACTACCTGTGCTAATTAGCTATTTGTGTCTCCGAACACCTGTGTGTCAACAGAAGACAGACGTCACAAATGTGTTTTCACTGAAAATTATTGTCAGCTGCAACTGTGTTTAAAGAAACTGCTTTTAAACCCAGCAGGGTGACCAGGGACAATGGTATGGTTCAACAGTACAAATACGGCCTACGCCCTTAGGGTTCTTGGAACTCAAAATGGCCTATCAAAAGGTCCTTCCAAGAACCCCATAGGGGGTCGGGTTCATGGTGGAACCTCCTTACTTGGTGGGGGTTCTTGCAGGTTTTTCCCTTGTATGATCTAAATTGATATTGTTTTGTGATGATACCATCTATCTTTACATACTTGTGCAAATCTTTCTAAAACAGAAAATGGACACAATTCAATGGATATCAATCAACAAAGAGGTAAGAATATGTAGGCTATACGAATATGCTGAATGTAAAATAAAAGAACTTTTGATAATGCTTTTCATACACATAACTTGTCTATAATGTAGAGGCTTATGGGATATTCATTGAAGAGGTAAGGGGGGGATGGTAAATGTGATCTGCATAACAATCCAATATCAATTGACATACCTTTGTATGCCTCCTCGTCTGTATACCTACAGACACAAAAGTGAGCATTTCACCGTACCCCGCAATTGCAAATGCAACCCTGTGTGTGTGACTAATAAAATCATCTAATCTAACTGGTTAACACAGTGGACAGTAAGTGTATATTTTGCATTTGTGATATTATTTTGAGGTAATTTGAAAGTAGAGGGATTTATGTTTCTAGAACAATACTGCAATTGCGAATCGATTCATGTTTAGATGGGGTATTTGTCTGTTTTGGTTTCCAGAGCCAATTCACCAATTAAACAGAAAATGTAAGGTCCTTGGACTAATGAGTAACGTTAGGCTCCTTTAGTCCAAATTAGGGCTAACTGTAGGGGTGCTCATGTTACTGGGGATCAGAAGTGTCCAGTGCCAGAGAGGCAGGTTGAAGTTGCCATGGTCAGAGTTGTACAGAAGGTGTCCTATGCTGAGGCAGTGAAGAAAGTAGAGGAAGATGCGTCAAGGGTAAGGGATCCTAAGAGGCTCCAGGTGAGTAGTATAATTTTGCCAGTACAGAGTGATAGGCCTACAAATGCAATGTGCTTCAGTAAGGTTGGCTTTTTAGTGTTTATTGCTATGGTTGTCAACTGTCCTGCAGGAATATAATGTAAAATCACAGAAAATAGGTGTTGTGGTGGCAGCTGCAGAGAAGTACTTGGGTTTACGAGATTTTACTGCAGAAGAGGGTGTGTTGAATGGTAGTGTCCCGTCCTCCCTGGCCATCTGCCTGGTATAGGATCAGATAGGTTCAAAATAGTGAAATGGGTTTTTAATGAGTGAAGGGGGGTTGGTTGGCAATACTTTTTTGTAACGCAAAGTATAATGGATTTATACTCCAGTCCATTTGGTGGCGGTAATAGGCCATTAATATTGGATGCCAACCGTCGTTAAACCCCACCGAATAATACTTTCTTGTAGCTAGCTAACCCTTCTTATTATAGCTCAGTGAGATAACCATTTCGGACTAAAATAGTCGAAATAGTTAGCTAGATAGAAATTGTAACGTTAGCCAACTAGCTAGCTAGCTTGTTAACTGAAATAATATTATACAAAATGCATTTAATCTTTGTTTTAAACTGACTGACGTAGCGTAGTTAATTTACGTTGGTGGCAGTCAAACTTGTTTTCTTCAGCTCGAGCCGAGGGAAGTTAACAAGCTAACGTTAGCTAGCTACAATTACATTTTTGTGAATTCATGGGGGGTGGACACACAATTAAATACGTCATTGGCTAACGGCCCCGATTTCCATCAAAACGTAAGTATTGACAGTGTATCGTTTTTATATTATGCAAATATAAGCTGCATAGCTAACGTTAGCTAGTTAACGTTATGTCTTCAATGTTGCACCAAACATGACTAGCTAGCTAACATCAGCTGATTATAGCTAGCCAGCCAATAGCCAAACATTCGTAGGTAGATCCCTGACTAGCTTGTCTGTCACTTTCCAGATTCACACGAAATATAGCCTTCTTGTAAATAGAAGGATCTGGAAATACAATACTATATCTAGCCAGCTAACAAAAAGTTACTGCTCTCTCAAACGTTAGTTTGATTAATGCATTCCAGTTCGGCTACCTAGCTTTATCTAGCTCCGATCCTCTTGTCACAAACCAAAGGTTACATAGGTAGCTAGTGTGATTGAAATATTCCTTTCTTTTGCTCAATATGTTATATATATATGGGCCTTTAAACAACTAGGGCCCAGAGTTTTTCCTGCTCAGGTCTATCATGCCAGTCTTTCCTCCTCCTTTCAGGCCCACTGCCCATACCAATCAAGTTATGTCATTAGTTACATTAGAACCTTAATATTCCTCTTAGATAAATTGTCTGACCTACCCTGATCACTTACATTGTCCAATGACTGACTGCCAGACCCAGTGTTTTATTCCCATATTCCCTCACACACCCAGTCTGATGAGCATCCACTGAATGCCAGTGTGTTGTTTTTACTGATTCCATTGTCACGGTAAGCACATTACTGGAAGTGTTGACAGTGTTAGTTAGATATGATGTAATATTCTGCTTTATTCTCCTTCCCTCAGACCCATGGCAAAGTGGTTGAAGGACTACTTGAACTTCGGCAGCCGTCGTGACGCCCCCCAGCTTCCGCGTCCTGACTACACAGAGAGTGAGATCCTGAGGGCCTACAGAGCCCAGAAAGACCTGGACTTTGAAGACCCCTACCAGAGCGCAGAGAAACCACAAAATGGCTGCTACGGTGGCTGTAGGGGGACAGTAAGCCTGCATGCGTTTCCCGCCTTCGCTTCTGTCCTTCCCAACAATGCAGAGGTGGGCAATGTTATATCTTATAGGGCATGAACATGTTGTGTTATGACCATGTTATTACAGCAGAGGCGGCTGGTTGGCGGAGATATAGGAGGACTGACTCAATGTAATTGCTGGAATGCGATGACTCTAACAGTATCAAACACATGGCTTTACAGGTGTTATGACCATGTTATTACAGGTCTTTTACGGTTGTTATAATGTATTCCAGGTGAAGGTGGTGTCTCCCAAACACAGGCTGATCAAGGTGGACTCTCAGGAGTTCAGTCGCAATAAGGTCCCCCTCAGCCCCGTCACCATCCACCAAGAACCGGTATGGAATGACAGTTGTTGTTTTTGTTGTTGATCTTCTCCCTCTTTCATGTTCTTTGTATCCACATGATTCTCCTCATTTATGGCTTTGACTTTTTCCTCACTATCCCACCCACCCTCCATCACTCTCTCCAGGTGCTTCCCTCTGCTCCTACAGCAGTAGGGGACTCCGACACCGACTACTCAGACCCATTTGATGCCAGACCAGTTCCTCGGCTTAGAGCAGATTGGGAGCCTAACCCTAACCCACACCTTACCTTGGGCCTCAGCCCCATCACCAGTCCTACCCTGGTAGCCTTCAGCCCTAACCCTATCCTAGGTCTCAGTCTCCGTCCAGGGCACAGCAGCAGCTACATGGAACCCTTTGAAGCCCAGAGGGTCATCACAGGTCGGCTTCTTTTTTGCTGTTGCCTACAAACACACACCTTGGACTTCACGCCTGGCTGTCTAAAATGACTGACCTACTACTGAGATGCATAGACTTATAGTTAATTTATTGATTGTGTGTGTAGAGCTCCAACAGGGCCCAGAGCAGGGCCGGCCAGGAGTGGGCAGTGGAAGGTCAGGGGTTGGGATCGGAGATCAACTCTATGATGACCCCTACGATGGGACTCGACATCGCCACCGGGGGGCGCCACCGCAGCAGCAGGGGAGAGAGTTCCTCAGGGACGAACAGGTAACAATCTTCTTCTTCTTCTCTGTTTTGATTTCATCATCCTCCTACACCCTCTCCTCCTCTTCCTCTTCCAGAGAGAGGTCAGAGAGAGCAGGCTGCCCCAGGACGATGAGAGACCAGCAGAGGAGTATGACCAGCCCTGGGAATGGAAGAAGGACAACATCTCCAAAGCTCTAGCAGGTAGATATCTAATAAAGGAAAGCATCACTGAATTGTTGGGCTCTAAAATACATAATCTCTAAAGCTCTAGCAAGTAGACCAGTGCTCTGATCTATTCTGGTGTAGGAGGCACTCAGTAGATGCTGCAGTTTTACACGCTCTTATCCAGAGTGATTTACAGGAGCAATTAGAGTCCAGTGCCTTGCTCAAGGGCACATTTTTTCACCTAGTCTGCTCGGGATTCGAACCAGTGACCTTTCGGTAACTGGCTCAACGCTCTTAACTGCTAAGCTACCTGTTGCCCAGGTATTTAAGTAGTTGGCTAATAAAACTCTCCATTTGTAGTGAAGTTTGAGGGGGCAGAGTGGGAGAAGTCGTTAGCCCAGTCAGACCAGGCCAGACTACCCAGGACCAGCCCCACAGCCCCAGGGGGCGCAGCCAGCCTTCTGAGGCCTGGTGACACCACCCCTATCCTGGGTGAGAGAGTGGACCCCTGCCTGCCCCTGGAGAGACAGGTGTAAGTTCCTTCCCTCAACAGCTGACTCTCAGGATAATTCAAGAAGCTCCCCCTGGCCGTGTGTCACACTGTTTTGTGTCCCTTGCTATGCGTCACACAGTAATATGTCCCCCTTGCAGGTGGTACCACGGTTCTGTGAGTCGTGCGGAGGCAGAGACTCTACTGACGTTATGCAAAGAGAGTTCCTACCTGGTGAGGAAGAGCCAGGCCTGCCCACAAGACTACTCTCTCTCCCTCAGGTACCTTTACACACTCTCCCTCTCTCATTCTACTAATGTTCTGCATTATTCCAATCACATCATCGTAAATCTGTTTTCCATGGGTTTTCCATATTTATCTAGGCCATAATAAGGTGTTAAGTATTTTATAACGCTGATCTCTATTTCGCTCTCTCTCTCTTGCTCTCTCTTTTTCAGGAGTTGTCAGGGCTTCATGCATATGAAGTTCACTCGGAGTTCAGAGAGTCGTTACGTCCTGGGAGAGAACAGTCCTCCATTCTCCTCTGTACCAGAGGTCATTCACTACTACACCAAGCACAAACTACCTATCAGAGGAGCTGAACACCTGTCTCTGCTCTACCCTGTCATAGTACAGACCCTCTGACCCTTCTCCACTCATTAGCTGCATCCCAACTGGCACCCTATTCCCTATGTAGTGCACTCTGATCAAAAGTAGTGCACTATATAGGCAATAGAGTGGGACACGGCTATTTATGATACTATTACTAATACAGAAGGTGCTGTCGTCTGCGGAGATGCTAACATGGCTGCTGTGGAACTGTGTGATGTTATTCTTAGAGCGTCAACATGGTTCTGGTGGAAACCACAATGGTTGAACTATTACAGTTGAAGTCGGAAGTTTACATACACCTTAGACAAATACATTTAAACTCAGTTTCACAATTCCTGACATTTAATCCTAGTAAAAATGCCCTGTCTTAGGTCAGTTAGGATCACCACTTTATTTTAAGAATGTGAAATGTCAGAATAATAGTAGTGAATGATTTATTTTGTTTATTTCACCACATTCCCAGTGGGTCAAAAGTTTACATACACTCAATTAGTATTTGCTAACGTTGCCTTTAAATTGTTTAACTTGGGTCAAACGTTTCAGGTAGCCTTCCACAATAAGTTAGGTGCATTTTGGCCCATTCCTCCTGACAAAACTGGTGTAACTGAGTCAGGTTTGTAGGCCTCCTTGCTCGCACACGCTTTTTCAGTTCTGCCCACAAATTTTCTATAGGATTGAGGTCAGCGCTTTGTGATGGTCACTCCAATACCTTAACTTTGTTGTCCTTAAGCCATTTTGCCACAACTTTGGAAGTATGCTTGGGGTCATTGTCCATTTGGAAGACCCATTTGCGACCAAGCTTTAACTTCCTGACTGATGTCTTGAGATGTTGCTTCAATATAGCCACATAATTTCCGTTCCTCATGATGCCATCTATTTTGTGAAGTGCACCAGTCCCTCCTGCAGCAAAGCACCCCCACAACATGATGCTGCCACACCCGTGCTTCACGGTTGGGATGGTGTTCTCCTGCTTGCAAGCATCCCCCTTTTTCCTCCAAACATAACGATGGTCATTATTACCAAACAGTTATATTTTTGTTTCATCAGACCAGAGGAAATTTCTCCCCATATTGAGTTGCACCCCCTTTTGCCCTCAGAACAGCCTCAGTTTGCCGGGTCATGGACTACAAGGTGTCGAAAGCGTTCCACAGGGATACTGGCCCATGTTGACTCCAATGCTTCTCACAGTTGTCAAGTTGGCTGGATGTCCTTTGAGTGGTGGACCATTCTTGATACACACAGGAAACTGTTGCGTGTGAAAAACCCAGCAGCGTTGCAGTTCTTGACACACTCAATCCGGAGCGCGTACTACCATACCCCGTTCAAAGGCACTTCAATATTTTGTCTTGCCGATTCACACTCTGAATGGCGCACACCCACAATCCATGTCTGAATTGTCTATAGGCGTAAAAATCCTCCTTTAACCTGTCTCCTCCCCTTCATACACACAGGTGACATCAGTAAGGGATCATAGCTTTCACCTAGTCAGTGTGTAATGGGAAGAGCAGGTGTTCCTAATGTTTTGTACACTCGGTGTAGTTGTGTGTTAAAGTGTGAATGTTTTTTTGACTTTGATCATGAAAGCTAAAGAATAATAGGTAGGTTTGTTACTGTGGTGCTGTTTGTAAGATTTTCTCATGTTCTATGAAAATAAAGTAATTCTGTTTTTAAAAAACTGTGTTGAAAGTCTAACCACATATACACAGGTAGAGGGAAGGAATAAGGGTTGTTAAGATAAATATATTTGCTACTTTCCATTGTCCATACTAATATCATTGCTTCGTTCTAATTGGTATGCGTTTAAATTGGAAATGCAAGAGAAACTGAAGAACTACCAGCATGTGCATTCAATAATGTCTTCATTATGAAAGCCTTTCACACAGTGTGTGACATGACCGATGATATAGATACCGGCGTCACCATAGCAACCACCAGGCGTCAGTATCAGCGTAAACAAGGATAAACATCAAGGGTGCGTTCGTAAATTCACTTTGGCTGGTTATTTAGGGTGTGTTCGTAAATTCAATCTGGAGTGCCAGAGTGCGCTCAGACTGCATCTGGACGTTCATAAATTTGAGCGAGAGCGTTCAGAGCGCACACTGGACGCTTTGGCTAGCAGTCAAGCACCCAAGCTAACTGGCTAAAGGTGGTTAGATTGCTAGCTACTTCAAGACACAAATGAACACCTCACTCTAACCATTTTACTCACCATAGCAGAGCAGATTAGGCTTTTTTTCTTGTTATCTCGAGCGTTTGTAACTAACTGCTGCTCGCAACAATTTCATCGTTTTTTTTGCCAACTTCTACCGACCGGTAATTTTCTATGGGTGTTGCACGTTCGTAAATTCACCAGTTATTCAGCGCTCTGGCACTAACGAGAGTGCTCTGAAATTGGAGTAGATAGCCAGAGTTAATTTACGAACGCACCCGAGAGTGCTCTGAAATCTGTGTAGATTGCCACAGTGAATATACAAGCGCACCCCTACTCCGATGTCAGTACCAGAACGCAGAATAACTAGCTAATGAATTTATGAACGCACAACACCTGTTGAATATTACATATTGCCAGCGGCACAGTTATAGTCACCAACTCTCTAGATGACATGAAAACAGCTTATCCTGCTCTGCTAGCGCGAGTTAAATGGTTAGAGTGAGGTGTTCTCTCATTTATGTCTGGAAGTAGCAAGCAAGTTAGCCAACTTTAGCCAGTTAGCTTGGGTGCTCGACTGCCGTTGTGAGGTCAGAACTTTCGGATCAACCCTACTCCTCGGCCAGAGTGTCAACTGTGCGCTCTGAATTTACGAATGGACAATCTGACATTTCTCTAAATTTACGAACGCACAGAGCGCACTCTGGCAATCTAGAGCGAATTTACGAACACACCCCAAGTTCATCGCGAGGCAGCGGCAGGTAGGCGACGTGATAAAATAACGTGATGATGTGTGCAAATATTTTGAGCTGCTAATCGTGGATATTGCGTTTACTTTATAAAACCGTATCTGATTAATATGGTGTACTCATGAACTGACTCACTAGCCTATGTTATCATTGTTCAAGGTGAATTTTTCCTACTGTAGTAGTAAAGTCGTTGGCAACTTCGCATCCAGTGCATAGTTGACAGCATATTTGCGAGAAAGTTCAAATTATTGTCTTACTAGTGGTCATGTCAGCTCTTATGTCATGTTTATGCCATTGTTAGGCTATTTCCATGTCATAATGAGGTGTTATTGTTACCCCTTTGACTTTGCACTTGTCTCCCATTGAAGAAATGGTGTGTGTGTGCACTGTGTTCAGAGACATTTAAAGGAAAATACAATCAACCAGTGGAGGCTGCTGAGAGGAGCAAGGCACATAATAATGTCTGGAAAGGAGCTAATGGAATGGCATCATACACATGGAACCCATATTTGATGTATTTGACACCATTCCACCTATTCCGCTCCAGCCATTACCACGAGCCTGTCATCCCCAATTAAGGTGCCACCAACCTCATGTGCAATAAACAGTCATTTTTGTGTTATGCTTCAGCAGCTCACGTATCCATGGCTACCCGGATGGTGCAACTCGCTCAGCCCAAACCCAACCTGCTCCGATTCCCCGACCGGTACTGCCACACAAACACACACACACACACTGACTGACAGACTGACTGACTGATTATTTTCCTTCCAGACGGTCAGTCTACTGGCTAGATGAACTCCCACCTGAAAGAAATGGCTCCACCACCACGTTTGGTAAGATCACCCCACTCTCTTTCTGTCCCTATCCCTTTTTCACTCTCTCTTTCTGTCTCTATTTATTTTTTTATTTATTTGACCTTTATTTAACTAGGCAAGTCAGTTAGGAACAAATTATTCTTTTCAATCACGGACTAGGAACAGTGGGTTAACTGCCTTGTTCAGGGGCAGAACGACAGATTTTTACCTTGTCAGCTCGGGGATTCGATCTTGCAACCTTTCGGTTACTAGTCCAACGCTCTATGATGTTTGTGTTGTGGATAATTTACTTTATAATGACCTTTTTAATGTTATTGTTTTTGTTGTAGAGTTGACGCCCCACTGGTCCCAGCTGTGTGGCAGGAAGCGGCTTAATTCTGGGTTTGAACAGAGCAGGTAACACTTCATAATGTTGTACAGTATGTTAATGATGTGTATAATGCATGATGACTCTCCTCCCTCTCCAGGTCATCTCCCCAATGGGAGGTCAGTGTAGCAGCTTTGAGTGCCTATCCATCCAATAGAGTGTGTTCTCTGGCTTTGCCCCGCCTCCCCACCGTAGGCTGGGAACCTGACCGCCCCCTACTGGCCTCCGTGAGTACCACACACACACACACACACACACACACACACACACACACACACACACACCTACCTCAATGTATAACCCTCTCTATCTGTGTCTCTCTCTGCATATATCTATCTCTCTTGTTTCCTCTCTTTGTGTCTCTCTCTCTCTCTAGCTGAGCAGAGCGGTGCAGACTGCAGTAGCCAGTCCTAGGGTCTGCCAGTTGGCCTGTCCCAAGCGGAGGCAGGGTCTCTATTCGCCCCATTCGTCGAAGACCTCACTGGCACCCCCTCACCCAGCTGCAACCTCCTCCCGACTACAGCTCCTCGCCCGTAAGACACTTAGGAAACCTCGTATTTACCTCAGACAGTAACTACATTGCAGTAAATGTAATGTTCATTGCAGTAACATTGCAGTAAATGTGGTGTTCATTTTTAGCCTGAAAATTGTCGCTACTCTATCTACATCTGTCTCGCACACACACTCTCTCTCTCCATTACTCTCTGTCTCCTTCCACCTCCCCACCACACCTCCCCTCTCACAGTCCCTAAGTCTGACCACCCCCAGTATGCCCAGGACCGTCAAGTCAGCTGGCCAGTGCCTGGGCCAGTGAGGAAGGCAGTAGCCAGTGAGAGGGTGCAGGTCCTTTCACAGCCCAACCAGCGGAAGGCGCTGTTCCAAGGCTACAACCCGTACACGGTTACCCTAGCTGCACGCTCCGCTAGCGCCTCGCCACGCCTACAGGTGAGCTGTGTTTCTCTCATTTACTCATTTATTTAAATAATTTTATAAAAATGTCATTAGTTTCTCTGTGTGTTTATTACAGGAGCTTTGTCTGCCCCTGCCGCGGAAATGCAAGGGCAAATAGACGAATGCATCTCATCTCACACCTCTACAGTACCTCCATCCGCCTCTTCTTCAGATACTCTGTCTCCAGTACAGCATGTCTATGTCCCTGATCACCACTGCTCCATATTAAAGACCCTCTATGATCTCATTGAGACATGTTGCTGGGTCTTTGTTCAGGTCCAACGGGACCACTGGCTTTAGAAAGTGGATTGTTTAGTGCTGTGACGTTCAACATCGTGCTGTTCATTCAACTGAACTGAAGTGACTTTTACTATCACCAAAGGAGAGTTGTCACGGACCTAGAACATTACAACGCACATTACATACATAAAGCGAAAACCACCTGAATATAAAAGTCTACCTTATATATTTTAGTGTGTACTTGTAGTATGTGACAGATGTAGGAAACCTGACAAAGGATGTAATATCTTTAATGAATATTCCCTCTCCTGTTAACCCTCTACTGCACATACAGTTGAAGTCGGAAGTTTACATACACTTAGGTTGGAGTCATTAAAACTTGTTTTTCAACCACTCCACAAATTTCTTGTTAACAAACTATAGTTTTGGCAAGTCGGTTAGGACATCTACTTGGTGCATGACACAAGTAATTTTTCCAACAATTGTTTACAGACAGATCATTTCACTTATAATTCACTGTATCACAATTCTAGTGGGTCAGAAGTTTACATACACTAAGTTGACTGTGCCTTTAAACAGCTTGGGAAATTCCAGAAAATGATGTCATGGCTTTAGAAGCTTCTGATAGGCTAATTTACATAATTTGAGTCAATTAGAGGTGTACCTGTGGATGTATTTCAAGGCCTACCTTCAAACTCAGTGCCTCTTTGCTTGACATCATGGGAAAATTAATAGATTTCAGCCAAGACCTCAGAAAAAAGTTGTAGACCTCCACAAGTCTGGTTCATCCTTGGGAGCAATTTACAAAGGCCTGAAGGTACCGCTTTAATCTGTACAAACAATAGTATGCATGTATAAACACCATGGGACATCGCATCCGCCATACCGCTCAGGAAGGAGACGCGTTCTGTCTCTTAGAGATTAACGTACTTTGGTGTGAAAAGTGCAAATCAATACCAGAACAACAGCAAAGGACCTTGTGAAGATACTGGAGGAAACAGGTACAAAAGTATTTATATCCACAGTAAAACAAGTCCTATATCAACATGACCTGAAAGGCCGCTCAGCAAGGAAGAGGTCACTGCTCCAAAACCGCCATAAAAATGCCAGACCACAGTTTGCAACTGCACATGGGGACAAAGATTGTACTTTTTGGAGAAATGTCCTCTGGTCTGAAGAAACAAAAATAGAACTGTTTGGCCATAATGACCATCGTTATGTTTGGAGGAAAAAGGGGGATGCTTGCAAGCCGAAGAACCGCATCCCAACCGTGAAGCACAGGGGTGGCAGCATCATGTTGTGGGGTTGCTTTGCTGCAGGAGGGACTGGTGCACTTCCCAAAATAGATGGCATCATGAGGCAAGAAAATTATGTGGATATATTGAAGCACCATCTCAAGACATCAGTCAGGAAGTTAAAGCTTGGTCGCAAATGGGTCTTCCAAATGGACAATGACCCCAAGCATACTTCCAAAGTTGTGGCAAAATGGCTTAAGGACAACAAAGTCAAGGTATTGGAGTGGCAATCACAAAGCCCTGACCTCAATCCTATAGAAATGTGTGGGCAGAACTGAAAAAGCGTGTGCGAGCAAGGAGGCCTACAAACCTGACTCAGTTACGCCAGTTCTGTCAGAAGGAATGGGCCAAAATTCACCCAACTTATTGTGGGAAGCTTGTGGAAGGCCACCTGAAATGTTTGACCCAAGTTAAACAATTCAAAGGCAATGCTACCAAATACTAATTGAGTGTATGTAAACTTCTGACCCAGTGGGAATGTGATGAAAGATATAAAAGCTTAAATAAATCATTCTCTACTATTATTCGGACATTTCACATTCTTAAAATAAAGTGGTGATCCTAACTGACATAAAACAGGGAATTTTTACTAGGATTACATGTCAGGAATTGTGAAAAACTGAGTTTAAATGTATTTGTCTAAGGTGTATGTAAACTTACGACTTCAGGGCAACAGAAAACCATTTTGCCTCTTACAACCTCCCATGTGAATTGTTTTAAATTCAACAATCCAATGAGGCGGTATGATGTATCAATTTGGGCAGGGAACTTCTTTCAGGAAACAGAACAAAAACACATGTGAGCACATGGTAAGATACATTTCATTTTTTTACCCCCTTTTCTCCCAATTTCATGGTATCCAATTGGTAGTTACAGTCTTGTCTCGTCGCTACAACTCCCATACAGACTCAGGAGAGGCAAAGGTCGAGAGCCATACGTTCTCCAAAACACAACCCAACTAGGCTGCACTGCTTCTTGACACAATGCCCACTTAACCCAGAAGCCAGCCACACCAATGTGTCAGAGGAAACACTGTACATCTGGCAACCATGTACTGAGCCCGGCCCGCCACAGGAGTCACTAGTGCACGATGGGAGAAGGACATCCCTGCCCGCCAAATCCTCCCCTAACCCAGACGACACTGGGCCAATTGTGCGCTACCCCATGGGTCTACCGGTCGCGGCCGGCCCCCGACATAGCCTAGACTCAAACCAAGAATCTCTATTGGCACTCCTAGCACTGCGATGCAGTGCCTTAGACTACTGCGCCACTCGGGAGGCCCAGATACATTTCATTCTTTTGCATGTTTAAAGCTGCAACGTAACTTCTTGGGCGACCCAACAAAATGCACATAGAAATATGAGTTCTAGATCTGCCATTTTCATTGAAAGCAAGTCTAAAAAGCGGTCTATCTGTTGTATGTGCAATATTTCTATGCTTTCCGTTTTTAAGTTGAGTTTTTCCATCTTTTACTTTGCAGTTCGGCTACTTTTCATTGCAATATCATGCTCAATGAAATACATGTAATTTGATGTAAAATTATGGCCTTGGTCAATGTTTTTTCCAACATAACCACTGACGTTTACAGGCAATGGGCACAGGGACATTCGATGAGCAAAGGGAGCCTAATGGATCAGTTAGATCATACCCTCTGATAGTGAGGACAGTCAGCTTGAGGACAGTGACAGTGAAGAAGAATGGACCCCAGAATCTGGTTGGATAGGCAGTGAAATACTGGGTTATGCCCAACTTGTATTTTCTTAGGAAAAGAGTGCTTGTTTCTACTATATTTCACTTAATACATGTTCTGTATCTGATTTTCCTTTGTGTTTTAGCCTACCTTTATTGCACAGCGTTGCCCTGAGGAAACAAAAACAATGATTAATTTATGCTGCAATAGTTTGTGTCGGGGGGCTAGGGTCAGTCTGTTAAATCTGAAGTATTTCTCCTGTCTTATCCGGTGTCCTGTGTGAATTTAAGTATGCTCCCTCTAATTCTCTCTCTCTCTTTCTCTCTTCTTTCAGAGGACCTGAGCCCTAGGACCATGCCTCAGGACTACATGGCCTGATGACTCCTTTTTTTTCTTTCTTTTTTTTCTTCTTTTTTTTTTAGGGGTGGATCAGCTTAATATTGCGGAAAGAATGTTGCTTCCAATGTAATTGTCTGCATCATTTCCAATCCCCCATATTTTTTGGGGTAAATATATATATCCATACACGTATGCATACATATACACATATATACATACACATACCTATATAGACACACATACTTTTTTAAAGAGTATACCTTTATTATTATTCCCCGCAAACCCTACCACCGATCCCCCAATTGGAGTAAACTGATAAACATTTCTGTTTTTACCTTCAATTTATACATCTTATACACATTTTACAGACACAGTCTACTTTATAATAGTTCTCTCTTGTTTGTTCTTAGTCCTTCCTCTATTTCTGTTGTCCATCCAGTTTGATTTCCACTTGTAACTGTGCTATTTCACAAAAGCTCCGCACCTATACACATTTCACAGATCCCGTATGCCCTACATTGTTTATCTTGTTATTAGTCCCACCCTTCAGCTCCACTCAACCCTTCCCATCTATCTTCCAACATCATCCATTTCGGATTTTTATTTGCCATATATTTTTCAACTGTGCTGTGATGCTTCACAAAAGATTTGAATCTTCCTATTCTCATAGCTTCCACGGATTGTAAATTAAAAATAAACATTTTTGCTAAAATAATTATTATATTATTGATTGATTGACTATGGCTTTTCAAATCCCCCAGTATTGCTATCTGTAGCGTTAGTTCTACGCAAATGTTGCAATTCTTCAGCCATTCCTGGACCTGTGACCAAAAACGAGCTACATACGGACAATACCAAAATAAATGATCTAATGACTCTGCCTCCTCACAGCAGAATCTGCAGAGCTGGGAAGATTGTATCCCCCATATATATAACATTCTATTAGTTGCAAGAATTTTGTACAGTAATTTAAATTGAAAAATTCGAAGTTTTGAATCCGGCGTTTTGCGTATCAATTCATAAACCATGTGCCATGGAATGGGTACATCGAAAATCTCTTCCCAACTATTTTGCAATTTATATGGCACAGCTGTCAGTTTTTTGGTCCTTAAATTAAATTGGTATATGTTTTTATTTATCACACTCTTCTTTAACCATGTATGTTCTTTAATACAGGGCCGACATACAAGTTCCTTACTTTTTCCCTCTTCTACTTGCCTCTTCCATTTTTGTGGTAATGCTGCAATTAATTGGTTGTAATTTTGGGTAGAGCAGACATTTCCATGTCTGTGTTAGCTGCATGTGTGACATTACTCCACCAGTCCTATTTATGATATCATTCACAAAAATTATACCTTTTTTAAACATTTCTTCGATAAATACAGTTTTTTTTATCAATTACTATATTTGAATTTAACCACAATATTTGTTGTACTATTTGTTCCGTCCTTTCAGGTGGATTAAACTGAAATTCCAACCAACTTTCTAAGGCTTGTTTAAAAAATAAAGATATTTTGGAGATTATTTCCTTTTCAAACAACCGAAAGTGAGCAGGTGTAATCTGAATAAAGGGAAAAAGGCCCTTCTTGAACATAGGATGAGACATTCGTACCAATCTACTAGAGAACCAGTTTGGATTTAAGTATAACTTTTGTATGACTGATGCCTTTAGTGAGAGGTCTAATGCTTTAATATTTAATAATTTCTGCCCTCCGAATTCATATTCGTTATATAAATAGGCCCTTTTAATTTTATCTGGCTTGCCGTTCCAAATAAAATTTAATATTTTTTGTTCATATAATTTAAAAAGCAGGTCACTAGGTGTAGGCAAAACCATAAGCAAATAGGTAAACTGTGATATGATTAAAGAGTTAATCAGGGTGATTTTCCCACAAATAGACAGGTATTTTCCTTTCCATGGTAGCAAGATCTTATCTATTTTTGCTAACTTTCTATAAAAATTTATTGGAGTGAGATCATTTCTTTCTTTTGGGATTTGTATACCGAGTATGTCCACATCTCCGTCAGACCATTTAATTGGTAAACTACATGGCAATGTAAAATGTGTATTTTTTAGTGATCCAATACGTAATATGGTACATTTATCATAATTTGGTTTTAATCCAGAGAGGATAGCAAATGTATCTAGATCCTCTAAGAGGCCGTGGAGAGACTCTAGTTGTGGTTTTAAAAGAAAACATGAATCATCAGCGTACAATGACACCTTAGTTTTTAGGCCCTGGATTTCTAATCCCTTAATATTAATGTTTGATCTAATTTTAACAGCTAACATTTCGATGGCAATAATAAATAGATATGCCGATAGTGGACAACCTTGTTTTACTCCTCTAGATAGTTTAAAACTTTCTGAGATGTAGCCATTATTTACTATTTTACACCTAGGGTTACTATACATAATTTTAACCCATTTTATAAGAGATTCCCCAAAATTGAAATATTCTAGGCATTTATATATAAACTCCAGTCGTACTTTATCAAAAGCCTTTTCAAAATCAGCTATGAAAACCAGGCCTGGTGTCCCCGATATTTCATAGTGTTCTATTGTTTCCAGTACTTGCCTTATATTATCTCCAATGTATCGTCCATGTAAAAAACCTGTCTGATTAGGATGAATAATATCTGACAAAACTTTTTTTATTCTATGCGCCAAGCATTTTGCTAGGATTTTTGCATCACAACACTGAAGTGTAAGAGGTCTCCAATTTTTTAAATGGACTGGATCTTTATATATACCACTTGGGTCCTGTTTCAGTAATAATGATATCACACCTTCTTGTTGCGTGTCTGATAATCTATCATTTATATAGGAGTGGTTAAAACAAGCTAATAATGGTCCTTTGAGTATATAAAAAAAAAATGTGTATACTTCCACTGGTATGCCATCCTTAAAGGCCCCAATTGCATCAAGTAGTTCCTCCTCTGTAATTAGGCCTTCACATGAGTCTTTCTGTACAGATGTTGATTTTACATTATTATTAGGAAAAAAATCCATACAATTAGTTTCAGTTAGTGGAGATGGAGGCCTGATGACTCCTTGCTGTCCCCAGTCCACCTGGTCGTGCTGCTGCTCCAGTTTCAACTGTTCTGCCTACAGCTATGGAACCCTGACCTGTTCACCGGACATGCTACCTTGTCCCAGACCTGCTGTTTTCAACTCTCTCTTTCTACCGCACCTGCTGTCTCTAACTCTGAATGATCAGCTATGAAAAACCAACTGACATTTACTACTGAGGTGCAGACCTGTTGCACCCTCTACAACCACTGTGATTATTATTATTTGACCCTGCTGGTCATCTATGAACGTTTGAACATCTTGGCCATGTACTGTTATAATCTCCACCCTGCACAGCCAGAAGAGGACTGGCCACCCCTCAGAGCCTGGTTCCTCGCTACGTTTCTTCCTAGGTTCCTGCCTTTCTAGGGAGTTTTTCCTAGCCACCGTGCTTCTACATCTGCAGTGCTTGCTGTTTGGGGTTTTAGGCTGGGTTTCTGTATAGCACTTTGTGACATTGGCTGATGTAAAAAGGGATTTATAAATAAATGTGAATGATTGATATGGGGGGTAAAATTCGTTTATTTATATATTATCAGAAAACCTACATCTTCCATGACCCATCTCAATTATCTTGCATCTTTTCAACAAAAAATCTGGATGTTGCTGCAACACCGCTTTATCTCTTAATCTCTTCAACAAAAATAATCTCTTCATCCTCTGACTCCACACTGCGGTCTGGTTCACTTTTCTGTTCACAAGAGTTCTGACGTCAGCTCTGGGGAGTGGAGATTGTAAACGCACACACGCCTTTAGTTGGAGAAAGAGCCCATTCTCAACTTTCCGTAAAGGAAACGATTTCAGAAGTTTTTTTTTCTTCCGTTATCTCTGCTTGCGTTTGGACAATGCGCGACCCACACATGTCCGTGTGTTGACAGCGCTGGACACTCTGTGTGTGTGGTGTATACTACAGTTGCGTCTTTCCCCGACTCACCTATAGAGTGTAGGCCAGGTAGACTACGGGAGCGAAACCGGAAGAACAAGCACATCTGATTGTTCACACTATTTTTCTCTTACCTCTGCAACTAAACTTCTCCCAATAACGTTTATGCAGTTTTGATAATTCTTCTTCTGAGAGAGTAGAAGTGTGAAGATGACGGAACTACCAGTTCACAAGAAAAATAGGCTGATTCTAGTTGATGTTTTCTGTGTGGTTATCGGTAAGTGCCCTATTTATCTCTCTCTCCAACAATATGGCTGATATAACATTATTTGTTGTAATACCCAATGACACAACTCGCTCTCTCTGCCGTCTACACATGCGCAATGCAATAGGGTAGCACTACCCACCGATAAATCAATAAAATAGTTGTTTATGTATAGTTGTTTATTGGGTAAATGCTGGATAAGACTGAGATGGTGGGGGACTTAGTAAACAATGTTTAGGCAGGCTACACACACGCACACACATCACAGGCCAAAGCCCAACATGCCGGACACTTTCCATTACAGGCCAGTCATAAGAACATGTTTTGTGTTACACACACAGACAGACACACCGCAATAGTATTGTAATAGGAAGAGAGTCAGCATTGCTCGTGTAATAGCTTGTTTAATGGATTCTTTCATTGTCTGTCAGCACATTACAGGTGGTCACAGTGCCTGGTGGAGTGGTGTAACATTGTTCTGTATTGATTCAAATACTGTAGATTGTAGGCTAGTCATCAGTCAGCATGGGTTAGTAACACAAATTGCATAATCACATTTACTATGATTTTAAGTTTACAATTTCACAGTTACAATTATTTTGACCATTTAAAAATGTGTGTGTGTGTGTGTGTGTGTGTGTGTGTGTGTGTGTGTGTGTGCACGCGCACTTGTAACAGAACACCTGTTCTTCTGACTGGTCTTCCATGGAAAGTGTCCTGCTTGTTGGGCCTTTCCCTATTGCTTCCAGTGTGATTGCTGCATTTGTGTGTGTGTGGAGCCGGGGTGTGCATGTTCGGACTTGTACTGGACTCTCAATACTACAGGAACTGTAGTTTAGAATAGACATTTGGGTGGACAGTCTCCTACCCCCTCTATCTCCCACTACCTCCACATCTTTCCCTCTTCCTCCCTTTCTTCCCCCTATCCCCCACTCTTTGTCTTCCTCCCCCACTCCCTTTCTCTCATGGTATTTAGTGAGTGAGAGAGTAGGGTTGTTTAACAGTTAAGCTGTTAACAGACAACATCATCTCGTGGCATAACCATGTTTGTTGACAGTCTCAGAGGGCTGTGTGTCTGGACCTGGGGTCTGACATTCCCGAGTGGCGCAACGGTCTAAGGCACTGATTCTCAGTGATATAGGCGTCACTACAGGCCCTGGTTCGATTCCAGGCTGTATCACAACTGGCCGTGATTGTGAGTCCCATAGGGCGGCGCACAATTGACCCAGCGTCGTCCGGGTTAGGGTTTAGCCGGGGTTGGCCGTCATTGTAAATATTTAACTGACTTGCCTAGTCAAATAAAGGTAAAAAATAAATACAGTAACCATGTTTGTTGACAGACTCAGAGGGCTGTGTGTCTGGGCCTGTAGTCTGACTACAGTAAAATCACTTTCTCTTTTCTTCTTTCAATATTTCCTCCCTCAATCTCTCCAGTTGCTTATTTTTCTTCTCTATCTATCTATCTATTATAGTGGTCTCTGGGGGTAGCAGTAATCAGTCTACAATTAGTGACAAGAAAACTATTGGGATTTTTGAATTCCCAGTTCAGATAAGAGTGATACAGGGTTGTGTTTTTGTTAGTGTGCATACTTGTGTTTTGTTAGCGTGTGTGTGTTCGTAGGCCATAGCCCAGCTTCCCCACTCTGTCATTAATATAGTAGGAATGTGCCGAGTCGACAAACTGGATCTGATCTGACAAAGCTTTTCCTCAATCCTCTTTCTTTCTCTCCTTCTCTCATTCTCCTATCCCTCTCTCATTCTCCCATCCCTCTTTCTCTCACTCTCTCATTCTTCCATCTCTCATTCTCCCATCCCTCTCTTTCTCCCATCCCTCTCTCTCTCTCTCTCTCTCATTCTCCCATCCCTCTTTTACTCACTCTCTCTATCCTCTTTCTCCCTGTTTAACTATTTTCTCCTCTCCTTTGCCTTGTTATCACTGCAGACAAAGAAACTTTACACACACACACACACACACACACACACACACACACACACACACACACACACACACACACACACACACACACACACACACACACACACACACACACACACACACACACACACACACACACACACACTGAGTTATTTCTGCAACACACTCTTTTAACAGAAATACCAACCAAACCAATCTGCTGTTATATGCATAACAAAAGGGCCTGACGTATCCATAATTTCATTTAGACCTTTAGATCGTTCAATATTGACTGGTGATTGTGTGAATGGGACAGATTGATGTTGTAAGACCTGTACACACCCTCATGTTCATTCTAAGGGTCATTCTAAGGAATCTAAATTAATATAGTTTCATATTGTGTCAATGTTTTTTACTTTCTTCCCAGAAGTTTGCTGTGATTGGGGGGTGTCACAGTCCTTTAAAAACCTTGGGTCATCAAACTTTCTCTGGAAGTGAACATGAGACCTAAAACAGCTGCTGTTGCTCTAAGTTCTTACTGTTATTTATGTGACTTGGGGTTAGAAGAGCATCTGCATCAAACTATAGACTGATGCCAACTGTTGTTGGGTTAGTTTGTTATTTATCTGTTTGATTTTCTGGGTTTTGCACACAACTAGAGTTAGAGAAGATACTCTGCTGCTGTTTTACTGACTATCTCTCACACACACACACACACACACACACCATCTCTCTGTGCCAACTATGTGTGTGAGAGAGAGGGGGGGTATTGACTTTTCCTGTGTGGAAAATAACCAGGATTCTGACAGTACAGCGGGATTACTACAGCCATAGAGCAGGAAGAGGATCAGTACTCTGTCTCCCTATTGGAATCTCTCTATTGTCTAGATTTGATCAATGTGTGTGTGTGTGTGTGTGTGTGTGTGTGTGTGTGTGTGTGTGTGTGTGTGTGTGTGTGTGTGTTGTAGCTGTTGGGTGTGACTAGTAGGACAGTGGAATTGTGTACGTTTTTTGGCGTCTAGTCTGGAGAATAACAGGAACACTTATTAGGTTCCTCTTTCGTGTGAGGTCAGAGGTCAGGAGGAAGTTGATCATGTGTCATATCTCACCAGACATTCCTCCATGTTTGTTTTCTCTGGGAGGCATCTGGAACTTTCTTTCTAGCCAGATGAGAATGTGAAACAATGTTATCCCCTCTTCTTCTTTCTCTCTGACCGCGCTGCCCATTCTGTTACTGAAGACCAACCCCCTCGGCCAAGATAACTGTGTGGGGCGGGGGGTTAAAGAAGACGGACTATGGACTCTGCTTCCTGTATCTGCCACTGGACACACAAACGCCCAGCCCTCTGAGTCTGTGCAACATCGCTGTTCTTCCTACATCGCTGAGGAAGGTCAAGATGTGTGCTACAAACTAACCTCTTCCCGAAGATACCGAAGAGAATGCTTGAATCAGTTTTCCTTTGGGTTCATTAAAACATCTCCAGTACCACTGGATCCCAGGTACGGGTCGTCACCAGTTCTGTTACAATATATGCCATTCAGCAGGGTTGAATGTTTCAAAATCAGTTCCAGATTCACTGTTACCACATTGTCTTAATAGTGTTGGTTTTCAATCTTTCATCTATTTATTCACACACTCCCCTTTCGCCTTCCTTGTTTTATCAAATCCAGCTCAGCCCACTCTCTGGAGAGAGGAACAATCTTGGTTCAACTCAACCCATGGCTACAATAACACTGTAGCAGAAACCTTACTGGAATAAAACTGGAGATTACTACAATTATACGTTTGTGTGTGTGTGTTTATTTCTCTGACACTGCAGCAGTACACACACATGCGCACTTCATCCTCACCCTAACCACTCCTCTCCAGAGAGCTGTCTTATCTAACTGTTATCCTAGAACCCTACAAAGTCGACATGACTTCAAAGTAAATACTAGTTAGTAAACTTCAAAGTGGCTGAGTGCATGCTTGACCTAGAGGAATTGAGGTTGACAAATTAGTCACGCTGTTCATACGCCGCTGATGAGTGACAATGTGAGCATGTGGGCGCCAGAACGAATCAGTTGGACTGGCATTTGATTTTTAGAGGCGGGCCCGTTTTTTTCACGGGACCTCCTGTGTGCACGTACTTGCGCCTTCACACATTTGATAATGGGTGTTATGATAAAGACAGCTTGTGGGTTTCAAGTTTGGGGAAGCTTACAAGTTATCCTACCAGTTCTGATTATTTTAATGCTGTGTACATTTTCGTGGAACAGTTTCATTTCAATAATAACGTTTTTCGTTTCTCAAAATTATTGTCACATGGTTAATCACAATCTTAATTTAAATAATACAAATCTAGAAGTTAAAATTAAACTAGTGCAAGAGCATTTTGCCATATGGACACAGCCTACACCGTGATCCATTGGAAGAAATGAGCGCATGGAACTAAGAGAGAAACTATAGGCTTATTTTATTTAACTAGGCAAGTAATTTTAGAACAAATTCTTATTTACAATGAGGCCTACCCCTGACGACGCTGGGCCAATTGTGTGCCGCCCTATGTGACGCCCAATAACGGCCGGATGTGATGCAGCCTGGATTCGAACCAGGTACTGCAGTGACGCCTCTTGCACTGAGATGCAGACCACTGCGCCACTCGGGAGCCCCTATAACTTCCATCATCAACTAAGTAAAATACATAAGCCTAAAGCTGACAAAAACAGTAGAAAATATCCTGGTGAAAATTCTGGTTATTTCAATTGCATTAATCTCTACTCTGCCTGTCTGCCTCCCTTTCAATCAATCAGTCAAATGTATTTATAAAGCCATTTTTACATCAGCCAATGTCACAAAGTGCTGTACAGAAACCCAGCCTAAAACCCCAAACAGCAAGCAATGCAGATGTAGAAGCACGGTGGCTAGGAAAAACTCCCTAGAAAGGCCAGAACCTAGGAAGAAACGTAGCGAGGAACCCGGCTCTGAGGGGTGGCCAGTCCTCTTCTGGCTGTGCCTATCTGTCTTGATTTGCGCTATGGGTAATGAATTGTAACATTGTATCAACTCAGCATGTTGGTGTGCTCAGGCGTGCGCGCTCCCTCAACATTATCAGGACAGAATTGCTCATCAGCATTGCTCACAGAGCACTCAAAACAAAAGACAATGAAAAAATTGAAAAAACTCCTAAATTATGGTTATGAAATAAACCAAAACTTGTTTCTCACAAGTGTAGCAGGTTGTGAACTCTGCAAACAACGGTTCCACTCGGAGAATGAGAATGGTAAATGACCAATACATGCATAAACATAAATGAATGTAAACAAATGACGGGGATTAATGGTAGTTACTAGGCCTAGTGGTTATATATGTAATGGTGAATTGATAGAAATAAACAATCGAAGGGCAAACAATTCATTCTGGAGAAAGACGCCCATATCTCCGCAACACACCCTTTCTTCTTGTCTCAACATTTGAAATTATACTCAAGACACATTATAGATGCTTTACGCTAAGCCTATTGCCACACGCGCTGCCCAAATTGCTTGCTTCCGAAATAGGCATAGGCCTATGCACTTGTGATGTGAAACAATCCACTGTTGTTTAAAAAAAAAAAAGGTGAATGATCAGCTAAGTCAAGCTGTCTGGTAAAGTATTTTCAATGATTTTATTTAGACAGGAGTAATTATAATTTTGGCAAAACATCAATTTACTTTAGGGGAACCCAGAAAAGTATTCAGACCCCTTTCCTTTCTCCACATTTTTGTTATGTTACAGCCTTATTTTAAAATGGATTACATTTAATGTTTTTCATCGATCTACACACCATACCCAAAATGACAAAGCGAATACAGGTTTTCTGAATTTTTTGCAAATGTAATAAAAAAATATAAAAAAATATCTACATAAGTGTTCAGACCCTTCGCTATGAATTGAAATTGAGCTCAGGTGCATCCTGTTTCCATTGATCATCCTTGAGATGTTTCTACAACTTGATTGGAGTCCACCTGTGTCAAATTAATTTGATTGGACATGCTTTGCAAAGGCACACACCTGTCACACACCTGTCCCACAGCATGTCAGAGAAAAAATCAAGCTACGAGGTTGAAGGAATTTTCCGTAGAGCTCCTAGACAGGATTGTGTCGAGGCACAGACCTGGGGAAGGGTACAAAAAAAAGGGACTGGTAGACTAGTCAGGATCGAGGGAAAGATGAATGGAGCATAGTAACGAGAGATCCTTGATGAAAACCTGCTCCAGAGTGAAGGTTCACCTTCCAACAGGACAACGACCCTAAGCACACAACCAAGACAACGCAGGAGTGGCTTCGCGACAAGTCTCAATGTCCTTGAGTGGTCCAGCCAGAGCCCTGACTTGAACCCGAGCAAACATCCCTGGAGAGACCTGAAAATAGCTGTGCAGCGACACTCCCCATTCAACCTGATAGAGCTTGAGAGGATCTGCAGAGAAGAATGTGAGAAACTCCCCAAATACAGGTGTGTCAAGCTTGTAGCGTCATACCCAAGAAGACTTAAGGCTCTTATCGCTGCCAAAGGTGCTTCAACAAAGTACTGAGTAATGGGTCTGAATACTTATGTAAATGTGATATTTAAGTTTTTATATTTAATACATTTGCAAAAAAAGGAAAAAATACCTGTTTCATGCTTTGTCAATATGGGGTATTGTGTGTAGATTTAGGAAATAAACAATTTTATCCATTTTAGAATACGGCTGTAATGTAACAATGTGGAAAAAGCCAAGGGGTCTGAATAATTTTCGAATGCACTTTATTATACCCATAGACAAACATTGGCAGTAAAATGGCCTTACTGAAGAGCTCAGTGACTTTCAATGTGGCACTGTCATATGACGCCACCTTTCCAAAAAGCTAGAGCTGCCCCGGTCAACTGTAAGCGCTGTTATTGTGAAGTGGAAACGTCTGGGAGCAACAACGGCTCAGCCGCAAAGTGGTAGGCCACACAAGCACACAGAACGGGACTGCCGAGTGCTGAAGCGCGTAAAAAATCTCCTGTCTTTGGTTGCAACACTCAAGTTCCAAACTGCCTGTGGAAGCAACGTCAGAACAAGAACTGTTTGTCGGAAGCTTCCTAAAATGGGTTTCCATGACCGAGCAGCTGTATTTCTGTCTGTAATAAAGCCCTTTTGTGTGGGAAAACAAATTCTGATTGGGAGGGCCTATGCCCTCCCATGGCTGTTCCCTTGCCCAGTAATGTGAAATACATAGATTAGAGCATAATGAATTTATTGACTGGTTTGACTGGTTTCCTACTATGAATTGTTACTCAGTCAAATCTTTGAAATTGTTGCATGTTGCGTTTTATATTTTTGTTCAGTATATGACTGGTGGAAGTTCAGTTTGTATTAGGGGAGCATGTTGTCTAGTGACAGGGTTCATGAAAACAGGAAAAAAAAATCATCAGGGTGTATAAAACCATTGTCCTGTCAGATTTGAGTGTGTGTGTTTGCACACCATTGTGTTGTCAGTTGAGACAGTTTTATAGTCTTTCCTGGTGCCAGTCTCTGCTCTAGTCTGTGAGTCACTGAACTATGGGGCGAGGGAGTGAAAGAAAGAGAGGGTGAGAGCAGGGGGGAGAAAGGTTTGAGTGCGGGAAAGAGAGGAGAAAGGTTAAAAGAAAAGTCCATGGTCTCTTCCGTGAGAGATCAGTTTAAGGGAATTTCTCATGGTAACTTTGTGTATAAATAAATACACAATGTCCCGTTCTCTGCGTGTGTGTGTGTGTGCGTGCACGCGCATGTCCCGTCTGAAAGTTGGCTCCCATGCCCTTGTCAGCAGAATTCAGTGGTGAAACTTTAAGGCTGTTACACTGTTAAGCATATCTATGGTGATGGATGTGTGTGAGTATCTAAACCCAGAGGCCCAACGACGCAAAACTTCCAGGAACGCTTCGTGAAGCAGACTTGACAGACCAGACAGGGGTTTGGGAAGTCAATAGAAGTGAAAAATTCTTCCTTTGCTGCTAATATTCTCTAAATCGACCTAGGTGTCTTAAGTAGCTGAACATGTTACCCCAACCTTGTGTGGAAGTGACAAACTGACATGTTTTCATTTTGGTGTAAAATAACTTTATGTCTAAGGAGGGCTTTTGATTTGACGGCCTGCTCGGGCGCAGTTCGGAGCGAGACGACCGTTAGACCCGATGAAGTTTCTGAGCTTAGCTAGCCAACGTTGCCATGACATCGCCTACAAGCGTGATTGGGGATTTCTATTGGAGAAGCAGTTTCTAAGCATCGTCATACTGTACTATACAATCTTTGGATCGCGTGTGTGTGGTGTTAGCTAGCAGCTTCCTCCCCAGGGGACGGAGGTCACTGATATACTGCTGACCAATAAGTGCCTAGATGTGCCTTCACATGCCATGCCCATGTATTGTTCACAGTTCCTGTCCAGCTGATAGATTTAAACATGTGTATCAGAGCCTGTTGAGCTGCTTCTTCAACCTCAATCTCACCTAGGCCTATACAGAGACAAGTTCAGCACCATGTTGATACTGTCTCCCTTACCCACTCCGACACCCCTCCTCTCTCTCCCTCTACCTTGCCCCTTCCTAACGCTCTCCCTCCTTCCCAGCGGCCCTTCCGTCAGCGGTCTTGACGTTAATGTTCAGCCCGTACCAGAGGGGTATCTACTGTGATGACGAGAGCATCAGATATCCTTACAGAAGAGACACCATCTCCCACAGGGCAATGGCTGCAGTCACCATCACCTCCTCCATAGTCATAGTAAGTTTGATGAACAACTTGATGGTTATGTACAAAATGGCACGCTATGGTACGAGTTTACCTCTGCTATGCTATGAATTTGCCCCTATCTCCATAGATAACTACAGGAGAAGCGTACCTGGTGTACTCCAAGCGTCTCCACTCCAACTCTAACTTTAACCAGTACATGTCAGCTCTCTACAAGGTCAGTAGGAACACGGGCCATAGTTTTGGGCTGACAATATGTGGTCTTAGCTCAGATTGGCTAGCTGCATCTTCCCAATTTCATTGGTTTGGGAAAGTGGTTCAATTGGCCTGTGCTGTGCCTCTACTAGGTGGTGGGGACCTTCCTGTTTGGAGCAGCTGTGAGCCAATCACTGACTGACCTGGCCAAGTTCACCATCGGCAGGCCACGCCCTAACTTCCTGTCTGTGTGTAATCCCACTGTGTGTTCTGGGTACATGCTGCAACTCAACTGTACTGGCAACCCTCGAAACGTCACAGAGTCCAGGTGTGTGTATCTTTCTGTCCGTCTTTCTTCTCTTGCTATGTGATGCAATGTCAACATGTTTCTCTCCTCTGTGTTCCAGATTGTCGTTTTACTCCGGACACTCTGCCTTCGGGATGTACAGCATGCTGTTTCTAGCAGTGAGTGTTTTTTATTTGTGTGAGTTTCATACACACGTGAGATGACGATTAATGTGTGTATGTGTGGTGTGTGTGTGTGTGTGTAGTTGTATGTGCAAGCACGTATGCAGGGGAAGTGGACTCGTCTGGTCAGACCCACAGTGCAGTTTTTCCTCGTGTTGTTTGCGTTGTACGTTGGATACACACGGGTTAGCGACTACAAACACCACTGGAGCGACGTACTGGTGGGACTGCTGCAGGGAACTCTCATCGCTGTGCTCAACGTGAGTGTGTGTGTAGGGGGTTGTAGGAGGTGTGTTTGTATATGTGCTGAGCAATTAAACCGAAATGTCTGTAATTCTTTGGTTTTGGAACAACTAATTGACCGATGTCAGTTCAATTATTTTAATTCCATTCCATTTTTTCTGTGAGCTCAATGTGCACATTGCACAGTTTCTCTAGAGATAAATTAGATCAAGCCCGAACTGTGCGATGTAGTAGGGAGTTGTAGTTTCCAGAAAATACATGATCTAAGTGATTGATAGTTGGTATTCAGCAGTCATAAAAGTATGCCTTCTTTACTACTAAAACAGTGATTTTGTCAGAAACCGTAGGCAGCAGCTCTATAGAGATGAGATGATGACTTGGAATAAAACAATAAAGTAATCAAATAAAACAAATGTAATATACACAACAACTGAGATATTTTATTAAAGTAATGTTAATAAGTGATGAACAGTAATGGGCAGTCACTACCCTCATGGGACTTTTTATTGTTTTATTCTGTGTTACAGCATTTAACCCACAATGCATTTAATGTATAAAAAAAAAATTGTGAACAAAATCTAAAACGTAATAATTTTTTCGTAATCGACCTGAAACAGAACCAACCTCAAAAAGCACCAATCGCTCAGCACTACTGACTTTAAACTATCCTTTTCTCTCAGGTTTGCTACGTCTCTGATTTTTTTAAGCTCCGGCACCCTCCTCGCTGCCCACGATCAGAGACGGCTGAAGACGAACACCTAGAGGCCAAACCTGGTCTGAACCCAGACACACAACTACACAACAACCACTACAACTACACAACTACTACAGCGTGAACATAGACTAACAACTACACTACCACTGCAACTACACAACAACCTCTACACAACAATCACGGCAACCGTGGGGAAGTGGCGTAGACAGGAATTTGTTGGTGGGTGGGCAATTTTTTTTAAATTAAAATGTTTTGTTGTTGGGGAAAGGAGATAACTTCCTGCAATGTTGCCATGTGGCCAAGAGAGAAATGTACAGTTTTATAGCTGTCTATGAATTCTATCTGATGATGTTTGCATGTTTAGGTAAAAAGACGACAAATAATCAGAGCCCGACCCATATTGGATTTTTGGGTCCGATACCGATTTTGAGGAAGGGAAAAGTCACAGATTACTGATATATCTGCCGATATATTGTTTTTTTAGAGGTTGAATGAAAAACAGACCAAATTGTGCTTCAAAGGATCAACAGATACTCTAAATGATGATTTCTTAACTAAATATTATAGATAACATTATTTAAGAACATTTTATTTGTGGTTTACACATTATATTCTCTATAAATACAACAGTGAATACAAAAGCTTGTTTAGTTGACCTTAGGTGCAACTTAAAAATGTCTATGGCAGTGGAAAAGAGGTATGAAAAACTATTTGTGCTAAACCACCATAAGGGTAGTCATGTAAACAAACACTTTATGGTCAACCTTGCAATGAGAGTACGTTATGACAAGCACAAGCTAGCTGTTCATTACGACAATGTTTTCTTACAGAAACCATATTTACATAACATTGTTATTCAATACAAAATATATTGGCTATACATTTCAACTGCAAATGGCATGCGCTGATGACTGAAAATGTTTATGCATGCAAATTCTTGCCTCACTGGTTTTTGTCACACATTCTAATTTCGCGAGCTAGCTAACATTAGCTACTTATCTCATAATGAATGCAAGCACATGGCCTGAATGATAGACCTGCGCCAACTGTTGTTTTTTGCAGATTGCATATTTCAGAAAACTAACTAAATTAGCCCACTAGCTAACATAATAGGCCCTGACAGTATCGGTCTTCTTTTTGTATCAAGGACGAGTGTTCACTTTGGCGTCAGTCCAGTGTTGGCACATACGTAGCACAGATTGCTAGCTATCTAGCTAAGTTTACTACCTTGCTGGCTAGATAGCTAAGCTAACTACCTTGCTGGCTAGCTAGCCAGCTAACGTTAACAAAGTGAGAATGTGATGAGGACAGGGCTGCTTGCTTGGTGAAGTGTACTTTTGATTATTTACTCATGCTGGCTGTGGCAAGCTACTCACCATCAAACCACCATGTCTACTTTCTCTCACATTGTGGACTAGGGCTGAATGATGTTCAATGAGCAGCTGGTAGAGTGCCCTCTTTAGGCAACCATTGAAAATGGAGCAGACACATTTGTTTATTCTATGTATATAATATGGGCACTTTATCTGTGGAATAAAGGCAGATAAAAATATTTCTGTGAAAGGCTAATATCGGCCGATAATATTGGTCAACCAATTTATCGGTCGGGCTCTACAAATAATGTCCCATTTGGAACAATGACAAGGAAAGAGCAGTACATTTTTTATATCTAGAAAGAAAATAGGTTTTTGCTCCCAGTGGGGGGGGGGCTGGGCCCACCCATGCCTACGCCCCTGCCGTGGGGCTGTCTGTGTGAGAGAAGTGTGTATATCAGTGTAGGCTCATTGTATTGGCTGGACTGGAATAAATGAAACGTATCAAACACCTCAAGCATATGGAAACCACATAAACACATCTGTTTATTCCAGTCCAGCATTACAATGACCCTGTCCTCCGATAGCTTCTCCCACCAGCCGCCACTGGTGTATATGAGAAGATGTGTATAACCACTCACATGCATTTAACTTTGTATTTTAATAAAATGTACTAAAAGTATGGAGGATGAGACAGTTTTAGCAGAGAGAAAGAATTATTGTGTAGTTCCCTAGATTTCAATTATGCTAACAGGAAACACTGAAACAACTTTTTTTTAAATTGTTTTTTATGATTCATTTATATTTCCTGTGCAGCAGCATCAACCAGGTTGTCTTCTTGGGATTTGTAGTTTCTTTGAGTGTCCTGTAGTTCTTTTTTAACCCACCCTCTAGTCTAGTTTGAATTTGTAAATTAGTTTTTTTTTGTGTGTGTTTGTAATGCTTTGATCCCTTTGTTACCTACACTGGAGCTAACCCTCTCACACTTCTTCCATCAAGACAGCGGTCTCCAAGCCTCGTGCTGGGGATCTACTAGGCTGCGGGCTTTTGTTCCCGCCCACCACCAACCTACCTGATTTAACTAGTCGTTAAGACCTTGATTAGCTGAATCGGGTGGGTTAGTGTGCTCATCCTGTAGTTCTCAAGGAGGGGGGGAAGACCAATGGTCTGTGGAGTTCAATGTTAGGCCTACTGATACCTAGCATGTCTGTAGAAGACATGCATGTACAGTATATGGAATGTAAAACACAGTGTTGCATAGATAATTACTTTCTAACTAACTGTTTATTTCTGTCGTATCTCTAAGAATGTAATACCACTACTAGCCCACTGATGTTTTTTTAATGTTATTGACGCAACTTGTATTAGTTACTCCAGTTTATTATATATAAAGCTGTGTATAACCTGCCTTCTCGCATGGCAACACAGGTCCTGTGAGATCATGATGCCATGTGCTGCCTTTGAAATGTTGATGTTGACAATCGTCAGTGTGTCAATGATTGAGTCACTCACTGAGATGTTCTCTGAAAAACACATTACACTTCTGCAAAGGGTTAATATATACACTATATGACCAAAAGTATGTGGACACCTGCTCGTCCAACATCTCATTCCAAAATCATGGGCATTAATATGGAGTTGGTCCCCGCTTTGCTGCTATAACAGCCTCCAATCTTCTGGGAAGGCTTTCCACTAGATGTTGGAACATTGCTATGAGGACTTGCTTCCATTCAGCCACCAGCATTAGTCAGGTTGGGCACTGATGTTAGGCGATTATGCCTGGTTCGCAGTCGGTGTTCCAATTAATCCCAAAGATGTCTGATGGGGGTGAGGTCAGGGCTCTGTGCAGGCCAGTCAATTTCTTCCACAACGATCTCGACAAACCATTTCTGTATGGGCCTCGCTTTGTGCATGGGGGCATTGTCCAAACTGTTGCCACAATGTTGGAAACACAGAATCGTCTAGAATATCATTGATTTCCCTTCACTGGAACGAAAAAAACAGCCCCAGACAATTATTTCTCCTTCACCAACCTTTACAGTTGGCACTATGCATTGGGGCATGTAGCATTCTCCTGGCATCTGTCAAACCCAGATTCATCCGTCGGACTGTCCGATGGTGAAGCGTGATTTGTCACTCCAGAGAACGCATTTCCACTGATCCAGAATCCAATTGCGAGCTTTACACCACTCCAGCTGACGCTTGGCATTGCACATGGTGATCTTACACGGAACCCAAACCGGCTTCGCGCGTGCATCATCATGCATACATTTATTTTGTCCTCCCACATCAAACGCGATCACGACACGCAGGTTAAAATATCAAAACAAACTCTGAACCAATGATATAAATTTGGGGACAGGTCGAAAAGCATTAAACATTTATGGCTAGTTAGCGTGCATGTGCTAGCTAATTTGTCCTATTTAGCTAGCTTGCTGTTGCTAATTTGTCCTGGGATATAAACATTGAGTTGTTTTACCTGAAATGCACAAGGTCCTCCACTCCACCAATTAATCCACACATAAACGGTCAACCGAATCGTTACTAGTCTCTTCCAGTCAGCCTGTTAGTCTGCTTAGGCATAGAAACTCATTTCATGAAGCTCCAGACAAACAGTTTTTGTGCTGACGTTGTTTCCAGAGGCAGTTTGGAACGCGGTAGTGAATGTTGCAACCGAAGACAAGCGGTCCCATTCTGTGAGCTTGTGGCCTACCACTTTGTAGCTGAGCCATTGTTACTCTTAGACGTTGACACTCGCACTTACAGTTGACTGGGGCATCTCTAGCAGGGCAGAAATTTGACAAACTGACTTGTTGAAACGGTGTCATCCTATGACGGTGCCACGTTGAAAGTCACTGAGCTTTTCACTACGGGCCATTGTTTGTCTATGGAGATTGCATGGCTGGGTGTTCAATTTATACATCTGTCAGCAACGAGTGTGGCTGAAATAGCCGAATCCACTAATTTGAAGGGGTGTCAACCTACTTTTGGCCATGTAGTGTATTTTATTGTGTTTGTATCCACACTGTAATCCTTCATAAGCTTGTCTGTAACAAACTGTAGCTGCAATCAAATGTGTGTATTTCTTCTTGATGGAAAAGGGAACTTGATTTTACAGAAGTGTCTTTCCTTTATAATCTGACAACTCCTGCTGAGACGAAAGTGCATGCAGAACCACAGAGTTACTGCTGTGGAGGGATGGGTAGAGAGGGATGATTGGAACGAGTGGAGGGATGGATGAATGGATAGGACGCCTTCAACTTCATGGATTCATCCAAGTCATTCACTAGGACTTTCCCAATGTTTGTTGGGGTGATGGCACACCAGACCCAGTGATGAAGACATTGCACATGTTGTCATAGCTTTATTTGAAGTTGTTTTATTTTATTTCTCTGTATTGCTTTTTTGTAGTTTATGCATAAAGACGAACTAATATGCCCTTTGTGCATCAGACTGATTTTTGTTATTAAAGCGAGTGTGTGTGTGCTAGTTGATTCTGTAGCCTAATGAGGGAATAGTTGCTGAAAAGGGTGCAGGTATAAATTGACTGTACCTCAACCACGGTTGCTATAAAGCCCTGCGCATGATTCAATTTTTTTAGTTTGGATGGTCCTTGCAGACAAAGACTCTCCGCAAACCATTTCGCTGTATACACTATGCGCTTCCTCGTAAGAACAGCCGGTGTTATGGTACTGATGGTTTGTACGTTTGTGGCTACCAGTGCAGCGCCTTCTAGTTGTCACGTTGGGGAAAACTGTAGCATTTTAGCTAGGCCTAACCTTAACCTCATTCTCCTAACCTGCCTAGTTAATTATTCTAACCTGCCTAGTTAATTATCCTAACCTGAATGTTAAAAAAACACATCAGTATTGCCACAGTGACATGTACTTGGATGTACTCAGGTAAAACACTATCCTGTTGACAAGTGGAACTCCCAGGATGCTGCAGGCCTGTCCAGACTTGTCCGATTTGTGGGATAACTCTCGTCAGTTAGAAAACAAACTCCATAGGAGTATACTACAAGCAGAATCAATGAGTTAGCCAGCTAGTTTGCCTAAATATCCAGAGCTTTATTTTTTACATTTTCTTTTAAGAAAAAGGTTTGAAATGGGAATGGTCTACAATGCCTTCAGAAAATATTCATACCCCTTGACCTATTCTAATTTGTGTTACAGCCTGAATTCAATATGGATTAAAAAATAATAATTAAGGGGTGGATCAGCTTAATATTGCGAAAAGATTGTTGCTTTTATCAATGTAATTGTCTGCATCATTTCCAATCCCCCATATATTGTTTGGGTAAATATATATATCCATATACATACACATATGCATACATATACACATATATACATACCTATATAGACATACATACTTTTTAAAGAATATACCTTTATTATTCCCCGCAAACCCTTACCATCCTTCCCCCAATTGGAGTAAACTAATAAACACTTAGGCTTCTACCTTCAGTTTATACATTTTATAGACATTTTACAGACACAATCTATTTTACAATAGTTCTATTTTGTTTGTTTTTAGTCCTTCCTCTATTTCTGATGTCCATCCAGTTTGATTTCTATTTGTAACTGTGCTATTTCACAACATTGTTTTACATTGGTTATATTGCTATTAGTCCCACCCTTCAGCTCCATTCAACCCCTCCCATCTATCTCTCAACATCATCCATTTTGGATTTCTATTTGCCATATATTTTTCAACTGGGCTGTGATGCTTCATAAAAGTACTGAACCTTTCTATTCTCATAGCTTCTACAGATTGTAAATTAAAAATAAACATTTTTGCTAAAATAATTATTATATTATTGATTGATTTGACTATGGCTTTTCAAATCCCCCAGTATTGCTATCTGCAGCGTTAGTTCTAGGCAAATGTTGCAATTCTTCAGCCATTCCTGGACCTGTGACCAAAAACGAGCTACATATGGACAATACCAAAATAAATGATCTAATGACTCTGCCTTCTCACAGCAAAATCTGCAGAGCTGGGAAGATTGTATCCCCCATATACACTGCTCAAAAAAATAAAGGGAACACTTAAACAACACAATGTAACTCCAAGTCAATCACACTTCTGTGAAATCAAACTGTCCACTTAGGAAGCAACACTGATTGACAATAAATTTCACATGCTGTTGTGCAAATGGAATAGACAAAAGGTGGAAATTATAGGCAATTAGCAAGACACCCCCGAAAAAGGAGTGATTCTGCATGTGGTGACCACAGACCACTTCTCAGTTCCTATGCTTCCTGGCTGATGTTTTGGTCACTTTTGAATGCTGGCGGTGCTCTCACTCTAGTGGTAGCATGAGATGGAGTCTACAACTCACACAAGTGGCTCAGGTAGTGCAGTTCATCCAGGATGGCACATCAATGCGAGCTGTGGCAAAAAGGTTTGCTGTGTCTGTCAGCGTAGTGTCCAGAGCATGGAGGCGCTACCAGGAGACAGGCCAGTACATCAGGAGACGTGGAGGAGGCCGTAGGAGGGCAACAACCCAGCAGCAGGACCGCTACCTCCGCCTTTGTGCAAGGAGGTGCACTGCCAGCGCCCTGCAAAATGACCTCCAGCAGGCCACAAATGTGCATGTGTCAGCATATGGTCTCACAAGGGGTCTGAGGATCTCATCTCGGTACCTAATGGCAGTCAGGCTACCTCTGGCGAGCACATGGAGGGCTGTGCGGCCCCACAAAGAAATGCCACCCCACACCATGACTGACCCATCGCCAAACCGGTCATGCTGGAGGATGTTGCAGGCAGCAGAACGTTCTCCACGGCGTCTCCAGACTCTGTCACGTCTGTCAAATGTGCTCATGTGCTCAGTGTGAACCTGCTTTCATCTGTGAAGAGCACAGGGCGCCAGTGGCGAATTTGCCAATCTTGGTGTTCTCTGGCAAATGCCAAACGTCCTGCACGGTGTTGGGCTGTAAGCACAACCCCCACCTGTGGACGTCGGGCCCTCATACCACCCTCATGGAGTCTGTTTCTGACCGTTTGAGCAGACACATGCACATTTGTGGCCTGCTGGAGGTCATTTTGCAGGGCGCTGGCAGTGCACCTCCTTGCACAAAGGCGGAGGTAGCGGTCCTGCTGCTGGGTTGTTGCCCTCCTACGACCTCCTCCACGTCTCCTGATGTACTGGCCTGTCTCCTGGTAGCGCCTCCATGCTCTGGACACTACGCTGACAGACACAGCAAACCTTTTTGCCACAGCTCGCATTGATGTGCCATCCTGGATGAACTGCACTACCTGAGCCACTTGTGTGGGTTGTAGACTCCGTCTCATGCTACCACTAGAGTGAGAGCACCGCCAGCATTCAAAAGTGACCAAAACATCAGCCAGGAAGCATAGGAACTGAGAAGTGGTCTGTGGTCACCACCTGCAGAATCACTCCTTTTTCGGGGGTGTCTTGCTAATTGCCTATAATTTCCACCTTTTGTCTATTCCATTTGCACAACAGCATGTGAAATTTATTGTCAATCAGTGTTGCTTCCTAAGTGGACAGTTTGATTTCACAGAAGTGTGATTGACTTGGAGTTACATTGTGTTTAAGTGTTCCCTTTATTTTTTTGAGCAGTGTATATACCACTTGGGTCCTGTTTCAGTAATAATGATATCAGACCTTGTTGCGTGTCTGATAATCTATCATTTATATAGGAGTGGTTAAAACTAAAAAAAACTAATAATGGTCCTCTGAGTATATCAAAAAAAGTTTTGTATACTTCCACTAGTATGCCATCCAGCCCTGGAGTTTTCCCAGCCTTAAAGGCTTTAATTGCATCAAGAAGTTCCTCCTCTGTAATTTGGCCTTCCCATGAGTCTTTCTGTACAGATGCTAATTATACATTATTATTAGGGAAAAAATCCATACAATTAGTTTCAGTTAGTGGAGATGGAGGAGACTGAAGCGAAAACATATTCTTAAAGTACTTTACTTCCTCTTTCAAAATATCATTCGGTGAATCATGCGTGATTCATTTTTTGGTAGCATTTCTATATTGAAGATAAAAGAATTTGGTGCATTTTCCCCCATATTCCATTCAATTTGCTTTATTTTTTATAATATTTACACTGTCTCTTTCTTGAATAAGTTCCTCCATTTCTTTTTGTTTTTCCTCTAACTTATTCTGTGCCTCTATGGTACAGTTTTTATTGCTATCTAACTGTACTGATAGTCCTTCAATTTCCTTTGTTAATATGGACTCGATCTAAATTGCTTTTGTTTTATAGATGAGTACTGAATTGCATGGCCTCTAAAGACACATTTAAAAGTGTCCCATACAATAAGGGGATCTGCTGTACCGATGTTGTCTGAAAAAGTCAGTTATAAATTCTTCTGTCCTAGTTCTAAACAATTTATCATCCAGTAGGCTTTCATTAAATTTCCAATATCCTCGCCCACGTGGAAATTCTGTAAGAGTAATATATATGCCAATTATGTGATGATCCGACCGCATTCTGTCCCCTATCAATTAGCAGCTTTTTCCTTGTATAGTATGCTCTCCCTTTAGGGGGCTTTGGCTTTGCAGGACCAACCCTGCCAAGCAGGCTCAGAATATTGAGGGGGCAGTGCTGCTCTAGGTCTCTGACCGCATTTTGGCTGCATACAGCAGGCCCATAAAACAGTTAGGGACTTCTCCTTAGTATCTGGGTCATTCAGGTGTGTGTCTAGGGTATAGGGTTGTGGACCGTTCCATCAATATAGGATCATAAATAAATAAATTAGATATACATTTTTTTTTTTTTTTTTTTTTTTAAATTAAATTTAGTTCCCCATGATAGGACAATAAATAAATTAAATGTATAATTTATTTTAAAACAGTTCCACCATGATAGGACAATAAATAAGTAAATAAGACATAATTCATTATAAAAAGTATATCCATCATCTGAACAACATTGAAAGTTCTCTCCCACACCCGCTCACAGCAATACATTGGTTCTGGGATATGCAACCATTTCCTTTCTCATTCAACACCACACTTTCCCAAACATAACAAAAAAATAAAACACACACCATCCACACATGGATTAAACTGTTTCTCACCCTTCTACACACAATACTTTGTGACAAAGTGAAAACATGCTTTTAGAAACGTTTGCAAATTTATCAAAAAATGAAATACAGAAATATCTCAATTACTACATAAGTATTCACACACCCGAGTCAATACTTTGTAGAAGCAAGCACCTTTGGTGGCGATTACATCTCTGAGTCATCTTGGGTATGTCTATCAGCTTTGCACATCTGGATTTGGGGATTTTCTCAAGCTCTGTTAAGTTAGATGGTGAACAGCAATCAAGTCTCTCCAGATTTTCAATGAGATTCAAGTCTGGGCTTTGGCTGGGCCACTCTGACTTCACATTCTTGTTCTGAAGCCATTCCAGCATTGCTTTGGTTGTATTCTTTGGGTCATTGTCCTGTTAATGTAAATCTTCACCCCCGGTCTATCATTTGCACTCAAACAGGTTCACATCAAGGATTTGCCTGTATTTGGTTCCACTTGTTCTCTTTATCCTTACCAGTCCCTGTCTCTGAAAAACATCCCCATAGCCTGATGCTGCCACCACCATGTTTAATGGTAGGGATGGTGTTAAAATGGGTGATGAGCTGTGCCTGGTTCTCCAGACAGAGCTTTACATTCAGGCCAAATAGTTACATTGTTGTCTCATCGAACCACAGAATCCTTGCCTTTCTGTAAACTCCAGGTGTTTCGTTATGTGCCTTTTTCTCAGGAGTGGCTTCCATTTGGCCACTCTCCCATGAAGCCTCTGATGGGTGAAGTGCTGTAGAGACAGCTGTCCTTCTGGCAGGTTCTCCCATCTCAGCCAAGGAACTCTGTAGTTCTGTTAGAGTGGTCATTGGGACAGCCAGCTCTAAGCAGAGTCTGGGTAGTTCCATATTTTTTCAATTTCTGCTCTGACAAGCGCTGTCAAATGTGGGACCTTACATAGACAGGTGTTTCTTTCTAACTCATGCCCAAACAATTGAATTGGCCACAGGTGGACTCTTAAGTTTTAACGACGTTGCAAGGATGATCGAAGGAAATTGGATGCACCTGAGGGGTGTGAATACTTATGTAAATTAGATATTTCTGTATTTTATTTTCAATAAATTTGCAAAAAGTTCTAAAAACATGGTTTTCCCTTTGTCGTTATGGGGTACTGCATGTAGATGGGTGAGAAAAAAATATTTTGAATTCAGGCTGTAACACAATGTGGAATAAGTCAAGGGGTATGAATACTTTCTGAAGGCACTATAATTGACTCAACCAAAAACACAGTACCTTGCAAAAGTATTCAGACCCCTTGGATTTCCCCCCCACATTTTGTTACAAAGTGGAATTAAAATGTCAACAATCTATATAAAAGACCGTCAAAGTGGATAATAAATTATTAACTAAAATATAGTGGTTGCATAAGCATTCAGACCCTTTGTTTAGGTAAGCCTAAATTAGTTCAGGAGTCAAATTTGGCTTAACAAATCACTTGTTAGATGGACTCACTCGGTGTGAAATAATAATGATTTTTGAATGACTAGCCCTTCCTCTGTCTCCCATACATACAACATCTGTAAGTTCCCTCAGTTAAGTATTGAATTTCATGCACAGATTCATCTACAAAGATCAGTGAGCTTTTCGAAAGCCTCATAAAAGGGCAGTGATTGATAGATGGCTAACAATAAATTAGACACTGAATATCTCTTTAACCATGGTGTAGTTAATAATTATGCTGTGGATTAAGTATTAAACCACCCAGACACATCAAAAGATAGTCGTCCTTCTGAATTGAGCTCCAGGACAGGAATGAAACTGCTCAGGGATGTTACCATGAGGCCATTGGTGATTTTACAACCGCTTCAATGGCTGTGATGGGAGAAAAACATTGAGTGAAAAGAACAGAAATATACAGAATAAAAATGCATGCATCTTGTATGCAACAAGGCACTAATGTAATACCGCAAAGAAACACAGCAAAGGTCTAAATGTAAAGCCAGCACAACAGTGAGTAACTGCCTCCTTACTTTCAAGCATGGTGGTGGCTGCATCATGGTATCGGTATGCTTGTCATTGGAAAATACTGGGGAGTTTTTCAGGATAAAAATAAATGGGATTGAGCTAAGCACAGGCAAAATCATAGAGGAAAACCTGCATCACACTAGAGAATGGGAGAGGAATTCAGCAGGACAATAACATACCACTGAAGGCCAAATCCTCACTGGAATTGCTTACCAAGACAATGTTCCTGAGTGGCCAAGTTAGTTGACTTAAATCGCCTTGAAAATCTAGGGCAAGAGTTGATAATTCCTGTCTAGCTATGATCCGCAACATCTTGATCGAGCATGAAGAATAATAAGCAAATATTGCACAATGCAGGTGTGGAAATCTCTTAGAGACTTACCCAAGAAGATTCACAGCTGTAATCGATGACAAAGGTGTTTCTAACATGTATTGACTCAGGGAGCTGAATACTTATGCAACTTAATGACTATATGTCATTACATTTGAATTAATCTTTAAAAAAAAAGTTCTTCCACTTTGACAAAGTACTGTGTAGACTGTTGACAAAAAAAAATCAAAACTTCTGCAAGTTAATTTAAGCTTTCTTAATAAACCAGAAAATCTTAAATTATTTCTGGTTGTTTATCAAAGTTATCTGGCTAACTCATCGATACTGCTTTGTAGTATACCCACAGGCATTCTTGTATGCAAACACACAAATACAAAAACCACTAGAAACAGTCTCTCCGTTGAGTCATTTATTTGTAAGGCACCATAGACATTTCCTTACTGCCGAGCGCTTCTTTCAGTCATGTTGTGTAGTCAATGTTTCTGTTTGGTTGGTTTACATTAGATGTGACTTTTCCCCGCCACGTCTTTTCTTTTAAATGAAGCTATAAGTATTGGTTTTTCATAACACAGATGACATACATTAATCGCCAAGTACACACTTATGAAGTTTCACATATAACGACAAAATAAAGAGTTGTAAAAATTACATTTACAAAGCTCAACAAGGAGGCGACATTTCCTCAGCATTGTCAAGGGGGCAGGAGAGGGAGGGGGGGGTATTGGATAGTACCTCTTTCCATAGCACATCGGATAATACACACGCTACACTGAAACGTCGTCTTCCATCACACGCATACACACTAAAAGCAGCTTTGAAACATACAAAAATGCTTAAAAAAGTATATATGTATATTGATATAGTTATATAAATGGGCCCTTCACAACAGAAACACACAAACCATTCATGTCTGAGTTTTGCTCTAAATTCAATCAAACCTGCAATAGCAAAGTTTACAGTGTCTTGGTTTACAAACTACTGCCCAAAATCACACTTCTTATTCTGAAAACTTGAAGCATCTACCTGTGAGGGGAGTCTACCTGGCAGTAGTAGTAGGTTTTTAGGGTCCTGTGATTTTAATTAATCCATTGGGGGGGAATAAAGTGTGTGTAAATACTGTAATGGGGTTTGATTGAATACAGCCCTGGGTCTGGTTTGGCTTTGGTGTGGCATTGCTGCCACCTACTGTCCTGGAGAAGAACTAAAACTTATCGCCTTGAATTAGAAAGACAGTTACGCGTCTGAGGGTAGGTAATAGGTTAGTGCGCTACAGCTGTGTTCAATGGTTTGGCACCAGGCTCGCTCACCACACATTCTAGCTCCAAGTGCTATGCTAACCAACAGAACGACATATGCAAATATATTCCTCTCTCTTTCCACCAATAGGATCTGATCTGAATGAGCACATGATTGATGTGAAGTTTGGGTCCCGTTAGATTTCGGCCCCGTCCAGGATCAACCCTTACCCCTCGGACACTTCCTCTGTCTAGGGGAAAGTGCTTAGGGGATAGGGGTTGATTTGGGACTGGACCATAGACTTGGTCAGTTAAGAGAGTGGACAGACAGGGGCGGGAGGGAGAATACGAAAGGTGGTTCATAAAAATAAAACTTAAGTTTGCACACACACTCTAGCTCCTATGACTTTTACACTTGACTGTCTTATTCAAGTGGCCCTTTCAGAACACTGTCTATGAGATCAGTGAGCAGAGTTAGCAGTAACTCTGCAGCCAAATCAGCAGAGACCTACAGGAGGAAGTTGTCCCTAGACACTGATCAAAGGTCAGTAATGTTTTGATCGTTTAAATCTGAGCTTAAGGGCAACTTCTACTAGGAGAAGAGGAACAGAGGTCAGGGTTAAAGGCTTAGAGCTGAGATGGGACCAAGTCACAATTTTGCAAGTTTTAAGCTTTGAGTCAAGTCCCAAGAAATAACGGCAAGTCTCAAGTTTTAAGCTTTGAGTCAAGTCCCAAGAAATAACGGGCAAGTCTCAAGTCAAGTCCCACAGCTCAGGTCGAGTCAAGTTCCTAATTTTGGGTTTCGAGTCCTCAAGTCAATGGTTAAGTGTTTTATGCCAATTTCATTGCAACTGCAATGATTTTGGACCCCCCCCCCCCCACAGTCTTTCAAACTGAACGCAACGAATTTTGGGGCTGATCCAGATGCCCTGATGCAGAGGTGGCACCACAGGTCCCAGAGTGGTGGGGCAAATAGTTTTCCCTGGGGCTTGGACCTTTCCCTAATCTGGTAACCTAACCAGGTATAAAGACTTTATAGGGTATGACAGTCATTAATCAGTTGTAAAATGGTTTTTATATGGACAATGTGAGTTGGCCCCAATATTTGTATTTTTTTTACTCCTGGCCCTAGGGAGGACGAAAACCCCCGTCAAACTGCACCAACCCTGTACTTGTTCACATGAATTATATTTAAAAACTACACTAACAAGGGTTTCCTCTACAGACACAACAATTGCAATTGGACAATACAACTCACAGGGCTAAGCTGGTTTTATGCAGGTTTACATCGTGTAGGCCTCTGCAACTTTAATTCAAAAGTAACTCACACAGTCCATGTAAATCAGTAGTGTTGGATTAATTTCAGTTAATAGTTTTGGTTTGAAAAGGTCAAGGTAGCCTAGCCAGTCCAAGTTTGAATTTAGCTTAAACCAAATTTGATCACATTTTCTCCTAACACAAATAAACGGTCTATAAAATAGGCTACATAACATGTTGTCAGTAGCCTAGTTGATCAGACAGAAGTCATCTCGTTTTCTTCCCATACAGTTTAGGTGTAGGCTGCTGTAACATTTCTGTTAAGAGTTCTTGCTTTTGTTTGTTGGGAGTGATGTGTTATCACGTTTGCTAAATAAATATCGCAGGACAGTGGAGAGCGGGGTGCTTCATAAAATGTCAAGTCATAAAATGTCCAAGTCACGTGACTCGAGTCCACATCTCTGGGTTAGAGGTCAGGGTAGTATCTGTTGGCAATGGGTTGTCAGCAGCAATAGTGAACAGAGGAGGAGAGGAAAGGAAAAGAGGAAGGAGTCAGACAGAGGAGATCTGTCCAACTGGCTTGGTGACGAACTGATTTGATGATAATAGAAGATGAAAAAGAAGGATAAGAAAGCGATGGAGTGGATGCCCAGAGAGTAACTCTAAAGACCTGAACCACAGGGTGACACCTACTGTATGAACACTCAACTCACCCCCCCTCCCCTTAGCCCTCCCACAGTAGATCCACTCCTGGTTGTCCATCAGTCCAACTTGTCTCACCCTCGGCCCGCTCTCCACTCCTTCCCATCCACACTCCACCATCAGTCGGACTTGTCTCCGTCCTCTTCCCTCTGTTCTCTCTCTGCTGCGTCTCTGGCCTTGTCTTCTTTAGCCAGCTGGGCCTGAGCCTGGTGGGGAGGAGACCAGAGAACAAAACACAAGGAAGAGAGCCGTGAACTGTCATGTGTGTGTTACCTGCTAGGGGGGTGCGCGCGTGTGTGTTACCTGCTAGAGTGGTGCGCGCGTGTGTGTTACCTGCTAGAGTGGTGCGCGCGCGTGTGTTACCTGCTAGGGGGGTGCGCGCGTGTGTGTTACCTGCTAGGGGGGTGCGCGCGTGTGTGTTACCTGCTAGGGGGGTGCGCGCGTGTGTGTTACCTGCTAGAGGGGTGCGCGCGTGTGTGTTACCTGCTAGAGGGGTGCGCGCGTGTGTGTTACCTGCTAGGGGTGTGCGCGCGTGTGTGTTACCTGCTAGAGGGGTGCGCGTGTGTGTTACCTGCTAGAGGGGTGCGCGCGTGTGTGTTACCTGCTAGAGGGGTGCGCGCGTGTGTGTTACCTGCTAGAGGGGTGCGCGCGTGTGTGTTACCTGCTAGGGGGGTGCGCACGTGTGTTACCTGCTAGGGGGGTGCGCGCGTGTGTGTTACCTGCTAGGGGGGTGCGCGCGTGTGTGTTACCTGCTAGAGGGGTGCGCGTGTGTGTTACCTGCTAGGGGGGTGCGCGCGTGTGTGTTACCTGCTAGAGGGGTGCGCGCGTGTGTGTTACCTGCTAGAGGGGTGCGCGCGTGTGTGTTACCTGCTAGAGGGGTGCGCGCGTGTGTGTTACCTGCTAGAGGGGTGCGCGCGTGTGTGTTACCTGCTAGAGGGGTGCGCGCGTGTGTGTTACCTGCTAGAGGGGTGCGCGCGTGTGTGTTACCTGCTAGAGGGGTGCGCGCGTGTGTTACCTGCTAGGGGGGTGCGCGCGTGTGTGTTACCTGCTAGAGGGGTGCGCGCGTGTGTGTTACCTGCTAGAGGGGTGCGCGCGTGTGTGTTACCTGCTAGGGGTGTGCGCGCGTGTGTGTTACCTGCTAGAGGGGTGCGCGCGTGTGTGTTACCTGCTAGAGGGGTGCGCGCGTGTGTGTTACCTGCTAGAGGGGTGCGCACGTGTGTGTTACCTGCTAGGGGGGGTGCGCGTGTGTGTTACCTGCTAGAGGGGTGCGCGCGTGTGTGTTACCTGCTAGAGGGGTGCGCGCGTGTGTGTTACCTGCTAGAGGGGTGCGCGCGTGTGTGTTACCTGCTAGAGGGGTGCGCACGTGTGTGTTACCTGCTAGGGGGGTGCGCGCGTGTGTGTTACCTGCTAGAGGGGTGCGCGCGTGTGTGTTACCTGCTAGGGGGGTGCGCGCGTGTGTGTTACCTGCTAGGGGGGTGCGCGCGTGTGTTACCTGCTAGGGGGGTGCGCGCGTGTGTGTTACCTGCTAGGGGGGTGCGCGCGTGTGTGTTACCTGCTAGGGGGGTGCGCGCGTGTGTGTTACCTGCTAGAGGGGTGCGCGCGTGTGTGTTACCTGCTAGGGGTGTGCGCGCGTGTGTGTTACCTGCTAGAGGGGTGCGCGCGTGTGTGTTACCTGCTAGAGGGGTGCGCGCGTGTGTGTTACCTGCTAGAGGGGTGCGCGCGTGTGTGTTACCTGCTAGAGGGGTGCGCGCGTGTGTGTTACCTGCTAGAGGGGTGCGCGCGTGTGTGTTACCTGCTAGAGGGGTGCGCGCGTGTGTGTTACCTGCTAGAGGGGTGCGCGCGTGTGTGTTACCTGCTAGAGGGGTGCGCGCGTGTGTGTTACCTGCTAGGGTGTTACCTGCTAGGGGGTGCGCGTGTGTGTTACCTGCTAGAGGGGTGCGCGCGTGTGTGTTACCTGCTAGAGGGGTGCGCGCGTGTGTGTTACCTGCTAGAGGGGTGCGCGCGTGTGTGTTACCTGCTAGAGGGGTGCGCGCGTGTGTGTTACCTGCTAGAGGGGTGCGCGCATGTGTGTTACCTGCTAGGGGGGTGCGCGCGTGTGTGTTACCTGCTAGGGGGGTGCGCGCGTGTGTGTTACCTGCTAGGGGGGTGCGCGCGTGTGTGTTACCTGCTAGGGGGGTGCGCGCGTGTGTGTTACCTGCTAGGGGGGTGCGCGCGTGTGTGTTACCTGCTAGGGGGGTGCGCGCGTGTGTGTTACCTGCTAGGGGGATGCGCGCGTGTGTGTTACCTGCTAGGGGGGTGCGCGCGTGTGTGTTACCTGCTAGAGGGGTGCGCATGTGTCTTAACCTGATAGAGGGGTGCGCGCGTGTGTGTTACCTGCTAGAGGGGTGCGCGCGTGTGTGTTACCTGCTAGGGGGGTGCGCGCGTGTGTGTTACCTGCTAGGGGGGTGCGCGCGTGTGTGTTACCTGCTAGGGGGGTGCGCGTGTGTGTGTTACCTGCTAGAGGGGTGCGCGCGTGTGTGTTACCTGCTAGAGGGGTGCGCGCGTGTGTGTTACCTGCTAGAGGGGTGCGCGCGTGTGTGTTACCTGCTAGGGGGGTGCGCGCATGTGTGTTACCTGCTAGGGGGGTGCGCGCGTGTGTTACCTGCTAGAGGGGTGCGCGCGTGTGTTACCTGCTAGGGGGGTGCGCGCGTGTGTTACCTGCTAGGGGGGTGCGCGCGTGTGTTACCTGCTAGGGGGGTGCGCGCGTGTGTTACCTGCTAGGGGGGTGCGCGCGTGTGTTACCTGCTAGGGGGGTGCGCGCGTGTGTTACCTGCTAGGGGGGTGCGCGCGTGTGTTACCTGCTAGAGGGGTGCGCGCGCGTGTGTTACCTGCTAGAGGGGTGCGCGCGTGTGTGTTACCTGCTAGGGGGGTGCGCGCGTGTGTGTTACCTGCTAGGGGGGTGCGCGCGTGTGTTACCTGCTAGGGGGGTGCGCGCGTGTGTTACCTGCTAGGGGGGTGCGCGCGTGTGTTACCTGCTAGGGGGGTGCGCGCGTGTGTTACCTGCTAGGGGGGTGCGCGCGTGTGTTACCTGCTAGGGGGGTGCGCGCGTGTGTTACCTGCTAGGGGGTGCGCGCGTGTGTTACCTGCTAGGGGGTGCGCGCGTGTGTTACCTGCTAGGGGGGTGCGTGCATGTGTGTTACCTGCTAGGGGGGTGCGCGCATGTGTGTTACCTGCTAGGGGGGTGCGCGCATGTGTGTTACCTGCTAGGGGGGTGCGCGCATGTGTGTTACCTGCTAGGGGGGTGCGCGCGTGTGTGTTACCTGCTAGGGGGGTGCGCGCATGTGTGTTACCTGCTAGAGGGGTGCGCGCGTGTGTGTTACCTGCTAGGGGGGTGCGCGCATGTGTGTTACCTGCTAGGGGGGTGCGCGCGTGTGTGTTACCTGCTAGGGGGGGTGCGCGCGTGTGTGTTACCTGCTAGGGGGGTGCGCGCGTGTGTGTTACCTGCTAGGGGGGTGCGCGCGTGTGTGTTACCTGCTAGGGGGGTGCGCGCGTGTGTGTTACCTGCTAGGGGGGTGCGCGCGCGTGTGTTACCTGCTAGGGGGGTGCGCGCGTGTGTTACCTGCTAGGGGGGTGCGTGTGCGTGTGTTACCTGCTAGAGGGGTGCGTGTGTTACCTGCTAGAGGGGTGCGTGTGTTACCTGCTAGAGGGGTGCGTGTGTTACCTGCTAGAGGGGTGCGTGTGTTACCTGCTAGAGGGGTGCGTGTGTTACCTGCTAGAGGGGTGCGTGTGTTACCTGCTAGAGGGGTGCGTGTGCGTGTGTTACCTGCTAGAGGGGTGCGTGCGTGTGTTACCTGCTAGAGGGGTGCGTGTGCGTGTGTTACCTGCTAGAGGGGTGCGTGTGTTACCTGCTAGAGGGGTGCGTGTGCGTGTGTTACCTGCTAGAGGGGTGCGTGTGTTACCTGCTAGAGGGGTGCGTGTGTTACCTGCTAGAGGGGTGCGTGTGTTACCTGCTAGAGGGGTGCGTGCGTGTGTTACCTGCTAGAGGGGTGCGTGTGCGTGTGTTACCTGCTAGAGGGGTGCGTGTGCGTGTGTTACCTGCTAGAGGGGTGCGTGTGCGTGTGTTACCTGCTAGAGGGGTGCGTGTGCGTGTGTTACCTGCTAGAGGGGTGCGTGTGTTACCTGCTAGAGGGGTGCGTGCGTGTGTTACCTGCTAGAGGGGTGCGTGCGTGTGTTACCTGCTAGAGGGGTGCGTGCGTGTGTTACCTGCTAGAGGGGTGCGTGTGCGTGTTACCTGCTAGAGGGGTGCGTGTGCGTGTGTTACCTGCTAGAGGGGTGCGTGTGCGTGTGTTACCTGCTAGAGGGGTGCGTGTGCGTGTGTTACCTGCTAGAGGGGTGCGTGTGTTACCTGCTAGAGGGGTGCGTGTGCGTGTGTTACCTGCTAGAGGGGTGCGTGTGTTACCTGCTAGAGGGGTGCGCGTGCGTGTGTTACCTGCTAGAGGGGTGCGCGTGCGTGTGTTACCTGCTAGAGGGGTGCGCGTGTTACCTGCTAGAGGGGTGCGCGTGCGTGTGTTACCTGCTAGAGGGGTGCGCGTGCGTGTGTTACCTGCTAGAGGGGTGCGTGTGCGTGTGTTAACTGCTAGAGGGGTGCGTGTGTTACCTGCTAGAGGGGTGCGCGTGTTACCTGCTAGAGGGGTGCGTGCGCGTGTGTTACCTGCTAGAGGGGTGCGTGCGCGTGTGTTACCTGCTAGAGGGGTGCGCGCGTGTGTGTTACCTGCTAGAGGGGCGCGTGTGTTACCTGCTAGAGGGGTGCGTGTGCGTGTGTTACCTGCTAGGGGGGTGCGTGTGCGTATGTTACCTGCTAGAGGGGTGCGTGTGCGTATGTTACCTGTAGGGGGGTGCGCGCGTGTGTTACCTGTAGGGGGGTGCGCGCGTGTGTTACCTGTAGGGGGGTGCGCGCGTGTGTTACCTGTAGGGGGGTGCGCGTGCGTGTGTTACCTGCTAGAGGGGTGCGTGTGCGTGTGTTAACTGCTAGAGGGGTGCGTGTGTTACCTGCTAGAGGGGTGCGTGTGCGTGTGTTACCTGCTAGAGGGGTGCGTGTGTTACCTGCTAGAGGGGTGCGTGTGTTACCTGCTAGAGGGGTGCGTGCGCGTGTGTTACCTGCTAGAGGGGTGCGTGCGCGTGTGTTACCTGCTAGAGGGGTGCGCGCGTGTGTGTTACCTGCTAGAGGGGCGCGTGTGTTACCTGCTAGAGGGGTGCGTGTGCGTGTGTTACCTGCTAGGGGGGTGCGTGTGCGTATGTTACCTGCTAGAGGGGTGCGTGTGCGTATGTTACCTGTAGGGGGGTGCGCGCGTGTGTTACCTGTAGGGGGGTGCGCGCGTGTGTTACCTGTAGGGGGGTGCGCGCGTGTGTTACCTGTAGGGGGGTGCGCGTGCGTGTGTTACCTGCTAGAGGGGTGCGTGTGCGTGTGTTACCTGCTAGAGGGGTGCGTGTGTTACCTGCTAGAGGGGTGCGTGTGCGTGTGTTACCTGCTAGAGGGGTGCGTGTGTTACCTGCTAGAGGGGTGCGCGTGCGTGTGTTACCTGCTAGAGGGGTGCGCGTGTTACCTGCTAGAGGGGTGCGCGTGCGTGTGTTACCTGCTAGAGGGGTGCGCGTGCGTGTGTTACCTGCTAGAGGGGTGCGCGTGCGTGTGTTAACTGCTAGAGGGGTGCGCGTGCGTGTGTTACCTGCTAGAGGGGTGCGCGTGCGTGTGTTACCTGCTAGAGGGGTGCGCGCGCGTGTGTTACCTGCTAGAGGGGTGCGCGCGCGTGTGTTACCTGCTAGAGGGGTGCGCGCGCGTGTGTTACCTGCTAGGGGGGTGCGCGCGCGTGTGTTACCTGCTAGGGGGGTGCGCGCGCGTATGTTACCTGCTAGAGGGGTGCGCGTGCGTATGTTACCTGTAGGGGGGTGCGCGCGTGTGTTACCTGTAGGGGGGTGCGCGCGTGTGTTACCTGTAGGGGGGTGCGCGCGTGTGTTACCTGTAGGGGGGTGCGCGCGTGTGTTACCTGTAGGGGGGTGCGCGCGTGTGTTACCTGTAGGGGGGTGCGCGCGTGTGTTACCTGTAGGGGGGTGCGCGCGTGTGTTACCTGTAGGGGGGTGCGCGCGTGTGTTACCTGTAGGGGGGTGCGCGCGTGTGTTACCTGCTAGAGGGGTGCGCGCGTGTGTTACCTGCTAGAGGGGTGCGCGCGTGTGTTACCTGTAGGGGGGTGCGCGCGTGTGTTACCTGTAGGGGGGTGCGCGCGTGTGTTACCTGTAGGGGGGTGCGCGCGTGTGTTACCTGTAGGGGGGTGCGCGCGTGTGTTACCTGTAGGGGGGTGCGCGCGTGTGTTACCTGTAGGGGGGTGCGCGCGTGTGTTACCTGTAGGGGGGTGCGCGCGTGTGTTACCTGTAGGGGGGTGCGCGCGTGTGTTACCTGTAGGGGGGTGCGCGCGTGTGTTACCTGTAGGGGGGGTGCGCGCGTGTGTTACCTGTAGGGGGGTGCGCGCGTGTGTTACCTGTAGGGGGGTGCGCGCGTGTGTTACCTGTAGGGGGGGTGCGCGCGTGTGTTACCTGTAGGGGGGTGCGCGTGTGTTACCTGTAGGGGGGTGCGCGCGTGTGTTACCTGTAGGGGGGTGCGCGCGTGTGTTACCTGTAGGGGGGTGCGCGCGTGTGTTACCTGTAGGGGGGTGCGCGCGTGTGTTACCTGTAGGGGGGTGCGCGCGTGTGTTACCTGTAGGGGGGTGCGCGCGTGTGTTACCTGTAGGGGGGTGCGCGCGTGTGTTACCTGTAGGGGGTTGTGCGCGCGTGTGTTACCTGTAGGGGGGTGCGCGCGTGTGTTACCTGTAGGGGGGTGCGCGCAGTGTGTTACCTGTAGGGGGGTGCGCGCGTGTGTTACCTGTAGGGGGGTGCGCGCGTGTGTTACCTGTAGGGGGGTGCGCGCGTGTGTTACCTGTAGGGGGGTGCGCGCGTGTGTTACCTGTAGGGGGGTGCGCGCGTGTGTTACCTGTAGGGGGGTGCGCGCGTGTGTTACCTGTAGGGGGGTGCGCGCGTGTGTTACCTGTAGGGGGGTGCGCGCGTGTGTTACCTGTAGGGGGGTGCGCGCGTGTGTTACCTGTAGGGGGGTGCGCGCGTGTGTTACCTGTAGGGGGGTGCGCGCGTGTGTTACCTGTAGGGGGGTGCGCGCGTGTGTTACCTGTAGGGGGGTGCGCGTGTGTTACCTGTAGGGGGGTGCGCGCGTGTGTTACCTGTAGGGGGGTGCGCGCGTGTGTTACCTGTAGGGGGGTGCGCGCGTGTGTTACCTGTGGGGGGGTGCGCGCGTGTGTTACCTGTAGGGGGGTGCACGTATGTGTGTTACCTGTAGGGGGGTGCACGTATGTGTGTTACCTGCTAGAGGGGGGCGCGCATGTGTGTTACCTGCTAGAGGGGCGCGCATGTGTGTTACCTGCTAGAGGGGTGCGCGCATGTGTGTTACCTGCTAGAGGGGTGCGCGCATGTGTGTTACCTGCTAGAGGGGTGCGCGCATGTGTGTTACCTGCTAGAGGGGTGCGCGCATGTGTGTTACCTGCTAGAGGGGTGCGCGCATGTGTGTTACCTGCTAGAGGGGTGCGCGCATGTGTGTTACCTGCTAGAGGGGTGCGCGCGTGTGTGTTACCTGCTAGAGGGGTGCGTGCGTGTGTTACCTGCTAGGGGGGTGCGCGCGCGTGTGTTACCTGCTAGAGGGGTGCGCGCATGTGTGTTACCTGCTAGAGGGGTGCGCGCGTGTGTGTTACCTGCTAGAGGGGTGCGCGCGTGTGTATTACCTGCTAGGGGGGTGCGCGTGTGTGTTACCTGCTAGAGGGGTGCGCGCGTGTGTATTACCTGCTAGGGGGGTGCGCGTGTGTGTTACCTGCTAGGGGGGTGCGCGTGTGTGTGTTACCTGCTAGAGGGGTGCGCATGTGTCTTAACCTGATAGAGGGGTGCGCGCGTGTGTTACCTGCTAGAGGGGTGCGCGCGTGTGTTACCTGCTAGAGGGGTGCGCGCGTGTGTGTTACCTGCTAGAGGGGTGCTGACTTGCTGCACCCTCGACAACAACTGTGATTATTATTATTTGACCATGCTGGTCATTTATGAACATTTGAACATCTTGGCCATGTTCTGTTATAATCTCCATCCGGCACAGCAAGAAGAGGACTGGCCACCCCTCATAGCCTGGTTCCTCTCTAGATTTCGGCCTTTCTAGGGAGTTTTTCCTAGCCACCGTGCTTCTACACCTGCATTGCTTGCTGTTTGGGGTTTTAGGCTGGGTTTCCGTACAGCACTTTGAGATATCGGCTGATGTAAGAAGGGCTATATAAATACATTTGATTTGATGTAACCAAATCTACTACTCATGGACAATATATTGAATTTACATTTGTTGTCTTCTCAAATATTCACCTGCCTATTCACAGCCGACTGAAGTGTTGTTTGTTGCTCTTGATGAGATGTGCTTTTTGACACTGTGTTTAACAACAGTGTCTCTCTGTTTCACCATTTCTCAACATCTCAGGCACTACATCAACATGTGAAAATAACACTTTATGTTTTGTAGTCAAAAAGACTAGAAAGAGTTATCTTCCTTTTGTAATGACATCAACAACCAATTCTTAGACAATTTAGCATGGAACGCCTACTCCTAATTGGTTAAAATTATAAGTAGGTATTCCATACGAAAACACTAATCTTCCTCTGCCTTTTTGACTACAAAACATTAAAAAAGCGTTATTTTCACATATGTTGATGTTGGGGTGGAGCTGGAGATGATGAATTTGAAGGTTTTTTTATTTTTTATTTTTAAGTGAGGATTCCCCACCACAAAGCTAGAATGCTGCCTTGCAAGTATTGGTTCGGCCTTTCAATACTTGCAAAACATAAGCTTTCATTAACCTCCAAACTCTCCAAGGTTTTTCCTCACTGTTCGATGTACTTGTATGCCTCCCGCTGGCAGTGACACTGGCTAGCAGAGCAACGTCGGCGCTAACGTCACTATTAGTGCTAGCGAAAGCTTCGTCTTCTTGTGTTGCTGTTGGCTCGACGATCATGGGCTCAGCCACATCCACATCAATATCACTGGCAGACACATCGGTCTCCTGTTGTTGATCTTGTCGCTTAAAGCTGCAATATGTAACTTTTTGGGTGACCTGACAAAATTCACATAGAAATGTGGAGTTATAGACCTGACATTCTCATTGAAAGCAAGTCGAAGAAGCGGTAGATCCGTTCTATGTCCACTATTTCTATGATTCCCGTTCTTAAGTTTATTTTTTGCGTCTTTCATGTTCAGTTTTGTACACCAGCTTCAAAACAGTGAAAATACAATGTTTGGTTATGGAAAATATATTAGATTGTACAATGATTCTGTACACTACTTGCTTGTTTTGTCACAAACCGAAATGAGGCGAACGGTTAACATTTTTGCAACCAAGCGGAGCGATTTCCTCATAGTACACCTTTAAAATAAAATGTGATCCTCTTCATCCTTCTCCTGACAGAAGTGAATGCAGATCCTCTCAAGGTAGCTATTCAAAGGCTTGCGTTTCCAGCCTACTGAGGTAGTTCCGGCCTCTGACTACATTATGCTACGATTGGCTCATTGAGCTGTGTGTTGCATTATGGTATTGGTAGTTCTTCGTGTGATTACCAACCATAAAATAGCAGAAATACTACAACCACAGCAGTATTGGTACTGGGGGTATAAGTCCCCACTTGGATACATCACTTTGACCGTTTAGCGCATATTTATTTTTAGTCACATATGCGAGTGAAATGGTCACACTGTAGAGCCCTGGAGGTGTGCGTTGCCCGTGTTAGGTGTGTGTGTGTGTGTGTGTGTGTGTGTGTTACCTGTGCATGTGCTGCCTGTGAGTGGGAGTGCGAGGCCAGGATGGAGGACAGGGACATCAGTCCGGCGCTGGAGGTTGGGGGGAGGCTGGGAGCAGACAGACCCATGGGGAGAGGGGCCATCGTGGGGAGGCCCAAGCCCTGAAGCTGAGATAACTGGTGTACCTGGAGCTGCTGCTAAACACACAGACAGATACATATGGTTATATACACACATATTCATACACATGAGTAACATACGCACGGTTAACACACACACACCAGCCTACCCGTATGATAGAGTTCATCTCAGGAGGAGTGACCTGCTTGGCTCTCTCTATGGCCCCTAGGACCTGCTGCTGGTGCTGCAACACACACATCCAAACACATTTAGCTATTGTACAGAATTAAATAGATTGACATTGTACAGCCCGTTGATATGGGATTATGTTATCCTAAGGAAAAGTATGTGTAGAGAGGAGAGTGTAATACCTCTTGAGATAGGTAGGGGAGAACCTGAGCACAGATCCCGCTTAGTCTCTTCACGATCTCAGCCTGGGGAGAAGAGACAGACCGACAGTCAGAATCATAGAGAGGTTTCTAGTGCCCAAAGCCTGTTTTAGCATGGGCAGCGCCATTGAAGACACTCACCATTTTAAAGTAGTTAACTGAGTGGTACTTCCTATGGGTTAAGGAAAGATCACAAAATTCCATCCAGGTCATCAGGAGGGATCAGCCAATGAATTATACTTGTGAGGAAACATTCCATAACTGCGGGTGGCAGTAAATCACCAACCATGGCTTTATACCGTTTCAAACAACACAGTCTTGGTGGCCGTTTGCACCCTTTCAGTTTGTTTACCAACTCACCCTTTCAGTTTGTTTACCAACTCAGAAGTAGTAGAAGAAGAAAATGTACTACTTCAAAATGGAGATGGCCTCAATGGTGCCAATGTTCTCACAGATGCCATAATGGGAAAGATGCAAAGTTGCATCTTCTAACGATCTCTATGGTCAGAATACAACACTGGCTTTACCATACAACACAGTACCAGAGAGAGAAGAGGGGGAAGAGAGAGAGGGAAAATAAAAGTTACCTGTTTGTGCATTTCAATGTTCAGTCCATAAGACATCTCGTAGTACTGCAAAAAGAAGATTTGGGAGTTTGTGACGTAACACTAACATACTGCAGAATTCCAAATCAATCCCTAGCCCTCAATACACTTGTGTACAGTACCAGTCAAAAGTTTGGACACACCTACTCATTCAATGGGTTCTTTATTTTTACGATTCTCTACACTGTACAATAGTGAAGACATCAAAACTATGAAATAACCCACATGGAATCAGGTAGTAACCAAAAAACGGGTTACTTTTTAAAAAACAAATCAAAATATATTTGAGATTCTTCAAAGTAGCCACCCTTTTCTCAGCCAGCTTCATGAGGAATGCTTTTCCAACAGTCTTGAAGGAGTATCCACATATGCTGAGCACTTGGTGGATGCTTTTCCCTCACACTGTGGTCCAACTCATCCCAAAACATCTCAATTGGGTTGAGGTCGAGTGATTGTGGAAGCCAGGTCATCTGATGCAGCTTTCCTTCTTGGTCAAATAGTCATTACACAGCCTATTGGTGTGTTAGGTCATTGTCCTGTTGAAAAACAAATGATAGTCCCACTAAGCGCAAACCAGATGGGATGGTGTATCGCTGCAGAATGCTGTGGTAGCCATGCTGGTTAAGTGTGCTTTGAATTCTAAATAAATCACAGACAGTGTCACCAGAGAAGCACCCCCACACCACCTCCTCCATGCTTCATGCTGGGAACCACACATGCGGAGATCATCCGTTCACCTACTCTGCGTCTCACAAAGACATGGCGGTTGGAACCAAAAATCTCCAAATTGGACTCATCAGACCAAAGGACAGATTTCCACCGGTCTAATGTCCATTGCTTGTGTTTCTTGGTCCAAGCAAGTCTCTTCTTATTGGTGTCCTTTAGTAGTGGTTTCTTTGCAGCAATTCGACCACGAAGGCCTGATTTACGCAGTCTCCTCTGAACAGTTGATGCGGAGATGTGTCTGTACTTGAAGCATTTAATTGGGCTGCAATTCTGAGGTGCAGTTAACTCTAATGAACTTATCCTCTGCAGCAGAGGTAACTCTGGGTCTTCCTTTCCTGTGGCCAGTTTCATCATAGCGCTTGATGGTTTTTGTGACTGCACTTGAAGAAACTTTCAAAGTTCTTGAAATTTCCCCGATTGACTGACCTTCATGTCTTAAAGTAATGATGGACTGTCGTTTCTCTTTGCTTATTTGAGCTATTCTTGCCATAATATGGACATGGTCTTTTACCAAATAGGGCTGTCTTCTGTATACCACCCCTACCTTGTCACAACACAACTGATTGGCTCAAACGCATTAAGGAAAGAAATTCCATAAAATTTTACATTTAACAAGGCACACCTGTTAATTGAAATGCATTCCAGGTGACTACCAAGAGTGTGCAAAGCTGTCATCAAGGTAAAGGGTGGCTACTTTGAAGAATCTGAAATATATTTTGATTTGTTTAACCCGTTTTTGGTTACTACATTATTCCATATGTGTTATTTCATAGTTTTGATGTCTTCACTATTATTCTACAATGTAGAAAATAGTCTAAATAAAATAAAAACCCTGGAATGAGTAGGTGTGTCCAAACCTTTGACTGGTACTGTATATCTGAGAGAATTGTAGTAATGGCCAACGTGTATCCTAGGTAGGCTAAAAGTAAAATAAGAGGTGATGATGTCACTCACCATGATGTAATGACGCTGCATCTCTGACTTCTCACTAGCTAGCTTGTCACACTCCATCTTCAAGCTGATTGGATATATGACAACATTTGGTAAGGAACGTGTCTATATATGAGTGAGTGCATGTTGGAATCTGAGTGCATGCAGTGTGTGTGACGTGAGTGTTTGTGGGTGTGTGTAGGTGGGTATTTTCAGTGTGTGACTGAGCATGTGTGTGTTTCAGTGTTACCTATGGTATTGTGCTTGTAGGAACTGAAACTCGTCCTTGATGCGGTCGCAGGAGTCAGAGGTGGTGAACTTGAGAGGCTGGGAGGACTGGGAGGAAGCCTGGGGGACAACACAATAACAAACATACAACAGTCAGAATCCCCAAGACAACAACAACAAACAGTTAGACAATCAACAAGATAACAACAATCAGTGAGAAGCTGCGTCTCCATCCCCTACCCTTCTCACTGACATGTGCATGTCTTCACTCCCCCTGTATGTGGGACTGTATGTTTATCAGAAGGGGCGTACACCTGGGTGTGTGATAGAAAGGGAACAGGCACGGTTTGCGACTGTGTATGTGTGTGAGACAGATGGGGGTGGTATTGTTTGTTTAGTAACAGAGGGATTGACCTCTGAGATTAACCTTATAGCAGGGTTTTTTTCTAGACTTTTACGGGGGGGGGGGGGGGGGGGGATATTAGCACAGGCTGAGAGGATGTGTGTGTCTGTGAGTATGGTCAGGGTTAGATGAGAGTTTCCAGAGGTGGCCAACTGACAAGAATGACCCCAGGCTGGGTCAGAGCCATAATCCAGTGTTAAGCTTCTCATCAAGGCCTTACTACTTCAGACTGGTGGAAGGAGGCCACCACCCAAATTACACCAGGGCTCTACAACTACCATCCTGGAGACTTACTGGCTGTGAATGCTTCTGCTCCAGCCCCTACACAAACACACTTGGTTTAGCTAATCAAGGTCCTCCTGATGAGGTGATTAGTAGGGCTGGAGCAAAAGCCTGCGCACCCAGTAGAGCACACACTCTCCAGGAGGGGCTGGTCACCCCTGGAATTGAGAGAGGACAGGTTTATGCAGGGACAAACCCTGATAGTGTGAACTACAATCCCGGCCTAAGGGGTAGTAGGACGCTAAAGAGAAAGAAGAAGCACGGAAATAGGCTCAACCATAACAAATTGTGTACATTCTTATTTCCCACCCACTATCATCATTATCATCAGCACACCAGTATTCATTTTAAAACCTTCAGGCCTAAATTATAAATCCACAAAATCCTGTATAGTTCAGTTGGTAGAGCATGACACTTGCATCGCCAGGGTTGTGGGCTCGATTCCCTGGGCCACACATACATAAAATGTGGGCATGACTAAGTCGCTTTGAATAAAATAGTCTGCTAAATGGCATATTTTATTGCATATTACATCCACTTCTGTAGTGATCCCACATGGCATAGTGGCTGGAAGTCCTTGAGACTTCAATGTAATCAAGGATCCAAATTAAAGACATCCATTGAATCCTCAATCAAGGGTAACTTTTAATTATTAGTGTATGAATTAACTGACTTAATTCCACATGCCCTTAAGTGTTAGGTTTGACTAAAAGACTGACAAGAATAAAGTTATCTAGCTAGCAACGTTGGCTAGGCTACGTTTTATTAGCACATGTCACTTTACCTAGCTAACTGAGATATCCCTGTTCAAATATGTCACATTACTAATGAGTGAAAAACGTTTAGTGTAGTATTATAGACTAGCAAAAAGGTAAACATCAATTTACAAAGCTTAATGAAAACTGCTGTAGTTAGTAATATTGGTTAGCTAACGTTAGCTAGCTAAGTGGGAGCTAGCCTGGAATGTAAACAAATGCCGGGGGCGCGTGACAGACAAGCGATTGAATCGATCATCAACAACACAAATGAAAACATACCACAGCGCTATGGCCATCGTAGATATCCCCCTTTATTCTTACATAGATAACGCCGAATTGCTTATGTAGCTAGCTAGAATAGCTTGAATTTAGCTATCATCTAGCTAATTATGCTAACGTTAGCTACTTACCGAGTGTCTTGATTGTGGAAACATCATGTCAATGGATTTATCGGTGTTCCTCAGCAACCAGGATAAAAATATCTAGACCCCGTTTTTGGACAACTATAGCGTCTTCCCTTTCTTGCTTTTTAGACAGCTACGTTAACGTTAGCTGGCTAGCTATTTATCTTAACGTTACCTAGGACACCAGTTAACGTTACCCAGTCTTGCGTCGTGATTGTTTTTTCTCCAACGTTGTTGGCTAGCTAGCGTTGGTTTTGATTTGGTACCTTGCTAAAAATTAACAAATTGCACCAACAAAGGCTGAACACCAAGACGTGCAAAGTTAGATATGGCACCGATTACTAAGAATCTTAAAATAAATCTGGGCTAGGTAGATGTTGACTAAGTCGCAGCAATATCCTTTCTTGTTAGCTAACTAACTAGCTAGCAAATCTTAGCAGAGACATGCGAGCCAACGTAAGTTTAGGTAGCAGATTTGTATATTGTCCAATTCCTCGTAGATATTCTAGCTACTGTCAAGTGGGGCAATCGTGTCGAAAATCTGTTATTGAAAAGCGTCTTCAATTCCACAATATGTTAGCTAGCTACCGTTAGCTGGCTAGCTAGCTAATGTCCACACACAAGCCTTCACTACTAGCTGTAACCACCCCTTGCGCTACAAAATGTACGAGTCATCGATGAGCGGGCGTTGCATGTGATGAGAGAAAGAGGTGGCGCTCCGAAGGCCCATTTAAGATGTCAAATGTATAAAATTACAGTTTGCGGAAGTGTTACTGCTGCCGTGTGCCCCCGGTGGAAGGTGTGCAGAACTGTCCTCCGATGATGCACGCACAAACGAGCTACGTCTACAAGTGTGAGATGTGGTGGTTCCCTAACACTCATAACAATAGCGAGCTCATTTAATGTAGAATAACCCCATTCCCATAACTTCGTTATCATGATCCTCATAATGTAGACGAAATATGTCCATCACTGATTATTTCTATTCTGTGACACTCCATCTATTTCACTATCAGAAGTCACAGAACGACAACTGACAATTCTGAGAGATGACAGCATATCAAAAACACCAAGAGAGGATGGAAAACCTCTGTATAGACCCAAGAGACATATTGTATAGACCCTCTTTGATGAAACAAGGGCCAGGTCCAGAAACAACCCCTATTGTTCAGAACCATAGGCAGTTGAAGGCCTACTTATCAAATCCTCTGAGACCTACACAAGTGCATAGTGGCTAGAGGAGAAGTGCTTGGGTTGTTTCTAGACATGGAATATGCCAGACTAGTCATGAACCACACACACACCATCAGCAAGTATACGAACAAATTTATTTCAATTTAAAACAGATACCTTGTCATTATGTTCTCTCTTAGAAGGCGACGATGATCGTAATAAATCATGTTCATGTTTGAATGAGGATCAGGCAACAGTGGTTGAAACAAATGCATGAAAACACACAGAAAAAAAAGAAATATGGCGAGAGTAATGCAAATCAATAATAACCAACCGATCAATCAATAACCGATTTCAGCCTTTCATCAAGGTCTCTGCATCAGCCAATACATTTTTCCGAGCCCTCACCTCCTCCCAACACTAAACAATACATGCAATTATATAATTACACAAGAAATGTGTACTTATAGTTTTTGTTAGGGGTGGCGTAGTCGCCACGTGTTTAGGTCTCTGGTGTTCTTAAAAATGGGACCATCCAAGATGGCTATCCCCTGATGATGATGTCAGCGTTGGCACTTAAGAGAGAGAGAGCCTGGCTCTAGAGAGAGTTGGGTTGGCACGCAGTATAATACATCATTTACATTTGGGTTACATACAAAATAAAGAAACAAAAACAGCATTGTATATTTTATACACCAACTAAAACATTTAACCCTCAGGTTTCCTTAGATTAAAAAATAAATCAAGTGGTCCTAAATACAATAGTGTTCCGGTAATGTTTTTTTAATCTTACAAAAAAGATTTAAAGGAAATAAGTCAAGCTAAGTTCTCAATATGCACCATGTCCATGTTAATCTGACCAGGTAAAACTCTGGGTCCTTGTTACAGCCTAGGAAAAACTCTGGCCCCTAATGTGCAGACACTTCAGGAGTGCCAACCAATTAACCCACAGAAAGTGGTAAACAAGAGATTAGTAGTGTTTCCTATAAATATGACTGATTAATCACCAAGTCAGATGCTTGTAGTTAGGGCTGTTTTCACCCTTCATTGTGGAGGCAGTACAGGAGCCCAAGTGCTTGTCTGTTTGGTATGCGAGTTGTATTCAACACATTGTTTGTGGGCAGGTCAACACTGAATTAAATACTGCATGTCATACTTGGATAACATCCTCTAATACTGGCTGAAGTGTGCAGACTTTAGTTCCAGTACAACACTAACACACTTGGTTCAACTAGTTGCGGTCTAAATCCAAAACCATGATTAGTTCTCAATCAGTTGACTGGGGTGTTAGTGCTGGTATGGAACAAAATCCTGCACAGGTGTGCTAGAGCTGTGTGTTGCGCAGCTATGCTTTAACTTGGAATAGCATTTTAACACCTGGTTTACCACCCTGCCTCTACTGTAGGAGTGTCTATTGACAATGTGCAAAATCTCCTCAACAAGCACAAAGCACACCCCCGGATGGTAAAACTAGCAGTAGGACAGTAGAAGGAAAGTTCCCCTTAACACTGATCTAAGGTCAGTTTTGCATCCCCCCTAATGGATAAAGGCCCAATGCAGACGTTTTTACCTCAAAATCAAGTCATTTCTGGGTAACAATTAAGTACCTTACTTTGATTATTTTTGACCATTTTGAGTGAAAACAAACAAAAATAGCTCCTTAGCATGAGTAATTTATCAAGCATGAATTTTGCTAGGACTGTCGAAGTGGTGTGAGTGGCAAGGGGAAAACTGAAAACTAGCTGTTATTGGCAGAGAGGTTCGAAACTTTTTTTATTGGTTTATTAACTAATTTATCGCATGGTGATATCAAACAGACAAACCAAAACTCCATCCCACCAAAACAGGCAGAAATTTCAGGCGGTCTTTTCAAACAGCTCTTACACTAAAATAGCATTATCACCATTTTCACAATTTCACAGTATTATTCCAACCTCAGTGTGGAAATCTATACAAAACACAGGAAAATCACATTTGACTGCACTGGGCCTTTAAGGTTAGCATTGAGGGAGGGTAAGCTGATCCAGGATCACACCCCTGATGATAACACATCAAACAGTGCAGTAGGGAACTTGGGGCTTGAGAGATTCCCTCATTTGGAGCTGGAAGCTTGTGTGATCCACTGTTGATCCAGAGAAAGAGAAAGAAAAAGTAAAAAAATGAACCTTCTAATAATAGTGTTGGTCATGTATCCTACCACAGCTGTATTCACACACAGTCTTTGTTGAACAAAATGATCCCCACAAACACTCATGAGTGAATGGCTTAGTTGACTGTGAACCTAAAACCAGGGGTGCACAACCCAGTGCTTCGAAATCCGCATTCCTGCTGGTTTTCATTTCTCCCCGGCATTTACTTGATCAATGAATGTTACCAATCGGCTGGGGATTGCAAACACCTGATTTCACAGGTAGAAATCCATTTTTGGTTAGAAGGCAACAGAAAAAACCCCAGCAAGACTGCAGCCCTTGAGGACAGAATGCAACAGTGTACCCTTGTCCTCTACTGCCCATCGCTTTCTAGGATTTTTGAATTCACTCATTGAATTTCCACTCACTTCATGAATTGAAAACCGAATTGAGCCCTGTCTTATACTAGTTCTCCCCCATCTGCCTGTCTGGTGCATGGCGATAGCCCTTAATGAGAATAATGAAGAAAAAGTTGCCCGTAGAAAGAGTTTCAAAAGTAGATCTGCAACGTCACTGGTTCTATCAAAGCAAGCCTCGGAACTTGAACTAAAACAACTCAAACCAACGACAACGCAAACTGTGTTTAAATTACAACGACAGAGCAAGCATAGACCGTACTGGTCTCCAATCACTGGTTATAAAAATTCACCTACGTTCATATGGTACATTTCCTATGTATGCAGTTACAGAGCTGTGCCTATTAGAAACCCAAGAGGAGAAATACAAGTTTTCATCAATGAAACGAAACAAAGTGACTTAATGTGAGAAGAAAACCATAGAATTTAACATGGATATAGATAGAATGGCAAAGTACATCTGGAATTGTCTTAAGAGAAAAAAAGAAAGCAGAGATTTAGTACATACTATAGTAGACGTTTGTTTTGTTACAGCAGTTTAGACTCAAGTCTAGCCCCGACCGCATTTCAACATGATAGAAACAAAAGCAGTCAAATTCATCAACACCTTCAAACCTGGTTCCATAAATTATTAGATAAATAATAAAAAAAAAAAAAAAAAATCTTTATTTAGTTACTCTTTTAATATCATGTCTTTTGTCAACATATTGTGAATAACTAATCTGCTCTAGTGTTAGTAGGGAGAAGCTGCAGAGGAGAGCCGAGGATCTAGAATGTTCTAAAGGTTCTAGACTAGAAGGCTCCTGATGGTTAAGAACCTCTGTTCTGAGACCGTTCCTTTCCTCTCACTGCAGCCCTCTGTGTGTGTAGTCCTCTTATAATCAACTGATTATCAATAATTAAAGAAATCCAGAATCACAGTATAAATACTAGTAAATTCATAGGAAAACAAAAACAGTACACTATCGAAAAAAATGTGGATTTTCTTTTTTTTGTGTGTGTTTTTTTTGCCAAAGATGGTGTACTGTACCACAGAGTGTTTTTGTACAGGAGCGTTTCTGTGTACATGTATTTACAAACAGAAATATACACAAACAATAACTTTTTGTAGACTTCAGAGTGCGCTTGTCTGTCCATTTGGGAGGCAGGATCATACGTCTCCCGCTCCCACCAATCAACAACCACCTCTCATCAACAAACAAAAGTGTCTATACAGTAAAAAAAGTAAACAACGTAAAGCTTCCTGTGTGTCTGGGATAATGGATGCCACCGTGTCATTTGTGGGGATGGATTGCCCAGAATCTCCAGAGCACATCTATTTGGGTCGCTGGGCAACTTAACACGTGATGTCATTCTTTCACAGATTGATGTACCGTATGCTGATGACATCATCCATTCATGACTCCCTCCCCCTCAGCGACTCCAATCAGAACATAGTAGCGAGTGTCGGATGTTCGGTAATCTTAATGTAGCGTGTATCAAACAGAACGTGGTACTGCGGATGTCAAACGGAAGGTTCCGGTGTATCAGTCAGTATACCAGTGAAGGAGGGAAGCGATGTGATCAAACCTAAACATGAACAACCACAGCCGTCTGTAAAGGATAAAATTAGAGTCAGTTTCTGGTTACCATCTTGTTTTTGTGATATTTTGGCAATTTTGCAAATTTTTTAAATACGAGATTTTGTTTTGTTAACCGCTTCTAAAACTTTTCAAACCACTTCTTAGTCGTCGGATAGAAGTTGACGTAGCAACAAGTTACTATTATTAAAAACTATTTGTAAAAAAGCTCAGCGAAACACATATTTAATCAATTAGCTTTTTCCTCTCCCTCTGGTGCTTTCAGTCTTCGTGTATTTTGTCTACATATGTAATTACTTTATAACATATTTAATTATATATATTTTTGCGTTTGCAACGATCACTCGGAGTATACATTCATCAATGCGAGGTGCAAACAGAATCCTTGGTCTGACTCCTCACTTGTGTGTGACATCACTTCCTGCTCGGGTCCTAGTGGCTTCCTTTGTTACCTCATCGTCTCCACCCCCCTCCCAGTCTTTAGCCCCTCCCTTATAGAGTGTAAAACTTCACCCTCTCAGGTGTTTTTTGCCTTGAGGTTGGGTCACTCCTTCCACCAAATCAGAGGATGTGATCTCAGGCTAGTTGACTGAGGGTTCAAGGGTTAAAGACCCACAGTTCACTGACCACACTGGTCCTCTTCCTCACCTTCTCACACACATACACCCATTGTCCCCTCCCGTAGTCACTGTATACTGCATGGCGTGTGTGTATGTGTGGTGTGGAGAAGAGGAGACTAACAAGCTGCTGAGAACGAGTGAGAGGACAGGCTTATGGCAAAAGGGTAGAAAGAGGGAAGGAATGAGAGAGGGGATGGGAGGAGAGATATTGGAAGAGAGGGGTCTTAAATCGCTGGAGTGATAAGCAGGAGGGGGAAAGATCAACTAGACATGTAGGTGTGTGTAAGCTTCATAGGTGTCCATGTGTGTGTGTGTGTGTGTGTGTGTGTGTGTGTGTGTGTGCGCGCGTGTAGGCTAAGCTGTGCAACTGGGAAGAGTGTGTGTGTGTGTGTGTGTGCGCAAGAGTCTCTCAGACCAGGTTGTATTCTTTGAGGTTGAGCTGCAGGATGGTGTCTTTGACGGCAGCGAAGACGAAGCGGATATTCTCGGTGTCCGTGGCGCAGGTGAAGTGGGAGTAGATGATCTTGTCGCTATCCGGGTTCAGGTCCACAAACATCTTCAGGATAAACTCCCGGCCTGCCTGGGCATCTCGCTGGGGACCTGGGGCGGCACAGACACGAACACACACACAGTCAATCCCGCATCACGGTAGTCAGAAACTATCAGACACATGGTATATCACGAAGGTAACTGTAGACAGACACACACACACACACCATCAAACTCAGGGAAGTAGTCGACCAGGTGGGAGTATGAGATCTTCTCCTCCAGCAGATCCTTCTTGTTGAGGAACAGGATGACTGAGGAGTTCTGGAACCAGGGGTAGGTGATGATGGTCCTGAACAACGCCTTACTCTCCTCCATACGGTTCTGACAGCGGGACAGAGGACAGTTAGTAAGCGTGTTTGATGTGTGTGTGCCGTGATGTGTGCGGCGAGTGTGTGGTATCTTTGACATGATAACCACAGATCTAGGATCAGATTACCTAACCCCAACTCCAAAAATGCACCATTAAGGCATATCAGATCCTGGATCACTGGATAGAGTTACATTCTACCTAGTCCACCAATGTTTCACTATTGGAAACCGGGAGGGCAAAAAGGTGAGCCATCTATCCCACCTTTCCCTAGTGTGTGTGTGTGTGTACACACCTCGTTGTCAGACTCCACCAGGACTTGGTCGTACTCGCTGAGGGCCACCAGGAACATGATGGAAGTGACATTCTCAAAACAGTGGATCCACTTCCTCCTCTCTGACCTTTGACCCCCTACATCCACCATCCTGGAGCATGGACGGAGGGAGGAGAGGTGCCAGGACACGGAGGACGAGAGAGAAGAGATGTTAAACAGTGTTGTGTTTGTAGAACAACTAAAAGAACAACTAATAAGACTGTCTAAAAACTCTAAAATGGCTTCCTGAATCCATCCATGCAAAAGGGTTGGTCCTCATTGATTTTCAATGTCTGATTTAACTCCACATACAGTAGTGTATGGATGGATTCAACAGCTACTTGAAGACTGAGCCCAAAACCACACACATATACAGAGGGTGGTGGCAAACTTGAGATGTAGAATCCTAATGGCCGCCATTTTGGCACCTAACGTTCCAAGACAATCCCATTGCACTGAGAATCTAAACGAGAACGTTTGGTGGCAACATGGAGGATAGTTTGTTCGCTGAATTCTGTCTCATCTATGGCCCTGAGAGGTCACAGTTAGAAGGAGAGCCTACGGTGGAAAACACACACAGATCATAAACTGAAATACAGTACCAGTCAAGTTTGGACACACCTACTCATTCCAGGGTTTTTCTTCATTTTTACTATTTTCTACATTGTGGAACAATAGAAGACATCAAAACTATGAAATAACACATATGGAATCATGTAGTAACCAAAAAGGTTTTAAACAAATCAAAATATATTTTATATTGAAGATTCTTCAAAGTAGCCACCCTTTGCTTTGATGACAGCTTTGCACACTCTTTGGTCGTTCTCTCAATCAGCTTCATAAGGTAGTCAGTCACCTGGAATGCATTTCATATAACAGGTGTGCCTTGTTAAAAGTTAATTTGTGGAATTTCTTTCCTTCTTAATGCTTTTGAGCCAATCAGTTGTGTTGTGACAAGGTAGGGGGGTTTACAGAAGATAGCCCTATTTGGTAAAAGACCAAGTCCATATTATGGCAAGAACGACTCCAATAAGCAAAGAGAAATGACAGTCCATAATTACTTTAAGACATGAAGGTCAGTCAATGCAGAACATTTCAAGAACTTTGAAAGTTTCTTTAAGTGCAGTCGCAAAAACCAACAAGCGCTATGATGAAACTGGCTCTCATGAGGACCACCACAGGAAAGCAAGATGGTGTGGGGTTGCTTTGCTGGTGACACTGTCGGTGATTTATTTAGAATTCAAGGCACATTTAACCAGCATGGCTACCACACCATTCTGCAGCGATACGCCATCCCATCTGTTTGTGCTTAGTGGGCCTATCATTTGTTTTTCAACAGGAAATTACCCAAAACACACCTCCAGGCTGTCTAATGGCTATTTGACCAAGGATAGTGATGGAGTGCTGCATCAGATGACCTGGCCTCCAATATCACTCGGGGGATGAGTTGGACCGCAGAGTGTAGGAAAAGCAGCCAAAAAGTGCTCAGCATATGTGGGAACTCCAAGACGTTTGGAAAAGCATTCCTCATGAAGCTGGTTGAGAGAATTCCAAGAGTTTGCAAAGCTGTCATCAAGGCAAAGGGTGGCTACTTTGAAGAATCTCAAATATAAAATATTTTTTGATTTATTTAACACTGTTGGTTACTACATGATTGTGTCCAAACTTTTGACTGGTACTGTATGTAACACAGTGTGGAAACAAATGTAGGTAACACTTTACTTCTTGAAGATCTGACTTTAAACTGCTTATTATCATTACATCATTTAGTTGGTAGGCCTATGTTATAGGCAGTTTATAACCTTATCTATGCATAAAGTGTTACCCAGTGAATGGATCATCAGTAAAGAGTGAGCGGTGCCCATCACCATTCTCAAGTTGCCTCTAACCTCAGATCTAGGATCAGATAACCTTACCCCAATTCCAAACATTAACCATAAGGGGAATGAAGGTATATCAGATCCTGGATCAGTGGATGGAGGGAAATTCTACCTAGTCCACCCAGTGGCAAGATGGGAGGGCATAAAAAGCAAACCAGCTCTCCCACCATTCCCTAGTGTGTGTGTGTGTGTGTGTGTGTGTGTGTGTGTGTGTGTGTCCATGTCCCTGAAGCATTAGCCAAGCGCAATTGTGCAACCCTAGTGGAGGTGAGACAAAAAGAGGAGAACGGGAGAGGAGGTAGAGAGAGGACTAGGAACAGAGAAAGAGGAGCAGATGAAGACTGAGGAAGGGATGAGAATAAAAAAGGGAAGAAGATGGAGGGGGAGGGATACAGAAGGCACCTCTGATGGCGGGATTCCTTTGCTGGGTGAACGACAGGAGTGTGTCCTCCGAGTAGTTCTGACTGGAGTGTGTGTGTGAGAGTGTGTGCATGTCAAGGTTTCTTCCTTCCGTTTCTCTTTGCCACTGTCCTCCTAGGTTGTCTTTTAGGTTTTGTTAAGCGTTCTTCTGTGTTAAACGATTCAAGTAGAAGTAAAGGTAAGTCATGTAAAATGTTAGTCTGTCTTATAAAGTTACATTATGTACCAGGAACTGATTCAGACCAGAATCAGCGATATTGATCAATGATTTAACATCCAGGGAAAAGGCAACCAGCAGTACTGTGGTCTTCGAGGCCTAGATTTGCATAGTCCTGTCTTTGAATTAAACAGATTGTTTTTTCCCCCCAGAAGTGAATGTATGTGATTTAATTTGTGATGAAACGCCCCCCTGCTGTAGCATGGGATACTGCAGTCCACAGAGACCAAGAGCCAATCAGAGCCCTGCAGGACCCCAGGCCCGAAATAACATCCTTCACTGGGAGAGAGAGAGGACGACCTCCTTTCCTCTGCCAGGATGAACAGAGGGGAGGAGAGGAGAAAGAGGGTGACCCATTTTAAAAAGACGGGCGCCAGAATGTAGGACTTTGGACTCACGAGGATGTGTGTGAGTGGATGAGGTTGGGTGTGTGTGTGTGTGTGTGTGTGAGAGAGAGAGAGATCGGGCCGTAATGGTGGAGATCAAGCCTACAATAAAACACAGCTCTGTCCACTGCTGATCGAAGAGTTCAATGATAGTTATGGAACAACCAGAACGTATGACATGTGAGATGAACGCCCACATCGGTATGCCCTGTCCAAATACTGATAAATAAATGCATCCTTCCTTAATTTAAAGTAACCACTAATTCCTGACATGACTGGATTGGTGAAAGCTTAAAGTGGGACCCTAAATTTCACCTATGCTCTCATGCCAAAGCGGTGATTACTTTGAGAAAAGGAGGATGCATTTTAAGAAGTAATGGAGCAGGGCCATGGGATGATTCACTGGTTAACATGACTGCACAAGGGCACTGATGCAAGCATCCCCTTCCTGAATGATGCATTTGCTAGGCCAATGTTAGCACCTTAGCCTCTTCTATTTGAATAGGATGGTTTTTCTAAGCTGAAGTTAGTTGCGCCACCTGACTGATGCTTTTGCTGGGCTCATGTTAGCACGTTAGCATTGTCTACCTGAAAATGATGCATTTGCTAAGCTAATGTTAGCACGTTAGCCTCTACTTGAATATGATGCTTTTTTTAGGCTAATGTTAGCAACTCCACCTGACTGATGCATTTGCTAGGCTAAAGTTAGCACGCTAGCATTGTCTACCTGAAAATGATGCTTGACAAGTCGAAGGGGTACTCTATGATGCCGGTGGTGGGGATTCGCACCCTCAGAACATCTTGCTGTGTGGGCAGATAGTTGTTGTCTGAGATACGGTCCAGATCAGTTAGATAGCTACACACAGAGGGAGAAAGAGAGAGAGAGACAGAAAGAGACAGACCACAGTCATATAAAGCACGGTAGACAGTAAGCATTACCGCCACACACCCCTACCAATCCAGAGAAGGTGGATCAGTCCAGTGTGGAAGGCTTGGGCGACCGTACCAAGTCTAGAAGAACAGTGGTGTTGGTCCGTATTAGGCTTCCACCACCACCCCGAGCCCCATACACAGACCCGCTCACCCCCCAAAGCAACTCTGAGAACGGCCGTTTCAGGTCTTTACCATCACAATAAAAGACCTTGAGGCTTTAGTTTAGTTGTAGCCATTTTTGCATCAAGCTAACAAGCCATGTCGATGCTATTTCACATCATTTCTAGTTTGGGGTTCTGCAACGATTGCATAACAGTTGGGTTGTCCTGAGTGGGCCCAGTCTCAGAGAGGTGCTATGTGGGGACCTGGGTGTGTGTGTGTGTGTCAGTGTGTTGCAGGACAGTGACATAGTGAGGACGTCGGTGGCAGCAGCAGAGGCAGAGAAGGAGCAGTCCCTCGCTGCAGTACCGTGACGGTACCTGAAGATGCAGTTCTCCAGGTCAAATGGGTACTCTATGATTCCCGTGGTGGGGACCCGGACACGAAGCACATCCTGCTGAGTAGGAACATATCCCTCCGCGGTGACGCGGTCTATATCACTAAGGTAACTGCAGACACACACAGACAATCACTAAAGAAACTGGATGGTTGCACATACGCACTAACATGCTGACCAGACTGCTCGTTTGTGCGCCATCGTGCGCATGTTGATTTTGTCCACCCACACCAGACGCAATCAGGACAGGCATGTTGATTTTGTCCCCCCACACCAGACGCGATCAGGACACGCAGGTTGATTTTGTCCACCCACACCAGACGCGATCAGGACAGGCAGGTTGATTTTGTCCACCCACACCAGACGCGATCAGGACACGCAGGTTGATTTTGTCCACCCACACCAGACGCGATCAGGACAGGCAGGTTGATTTTGTCCCCCCACACCAGACGCGATCAGGACACGCAGGTTGATTTTGTCCACCCACACCAGACGCGATCAGGACAGGCATGTTGATTTTGTCCACCCACACCAGACGCGATCAGGACAGGCATGTTGATTTTGTCCCCCCACACCAGACGCGATCAGGACAGGCATGTTGATTTTGTCCCCCCACACCAGACGCGATCAGGACAGGCAGGTTGATTTTGTCCACCCACACCAGACGCGATCAGGACAGGCATGTTGATTTGTCCCCCCACACCAGACGGGATCAGGACACGCATGTTGATTTTGTCCCCCCACACCAGACGGGATCAGGACACGCATGTTGATTTTGTCCCCCCACACCAGACGCGATCAGGACACGCATGTTGATTTTGTCCCCCCACACCAGACGCGATCAGGACACGCATGTTGATTTTGTCCACCCACACCAGACGCGATCAGGACAGGCATGTTGATTTTGTCCCCCCACACCAGACGCGATCAGGACAGGCAGGTTGATTTTGTCCACCCACACCAGACGCGATCAGGACAGGCATGTTGATTTTGTCCACCCACACCAGACGCGATCAGGACACGCAGGTTGATTTTGTCCACCCACACCAGACGCGATCAGGACAGGCATGTTGATTTTGTCCCCCCACACCAGACGCGATCAGGACAGGCATGTTGATTTGTCCCCCCACACCAGACGGGATCAGGACACGCATGTTGATTTTGTCCCCCCACACCAGACGGGATCAGGACACGCATGTTGATTTTGTCCCCCCACACCAGACGCGATCAGGACACGCAGGTTGATTTTGTCCACCCACACCAGACGCGATCAGGACAGGCATGTTGATTTTGTCCACCCACACCAGACGCGATCAGGACACGCAGGTTGATTTTGTCCACCCACACCAGACGCGATCAGGACAGGCAGGTTGATTTTGTCCCCCCACACCAGACGCGATCAGGACACGCAGGTTGATTTTGTCCACCCACACCAGACGCGATCAGGACAGGCATGTTGATTTTGTCCACCCACACCAGACGCGATCAGGACAGGCATGTTGATTTTGTCCCCCCACACCAGACGCGATCAGGACAGGCATGTTGATTTTGTCCCCCCACACCAGACGCGATCAGGACAGGCAGGTTGATTTTGTCCACCCACACCAGACGCGATCAGGACAGGCATGTTGATTTGTCCCCCCACACCAGACGGGATCAGGACACGCATGTTGATTTTGTCCCCCCACACCAGACGGGATCAGGACACGCATGTTGATTTTGTCCCCCCACACCAGACGCGATCAGGACACGCATGTTGATTTTGTCCCCCCACACCAGACGCGATCAGGACACGCATGTTGATTTTGTCCACCCACACCAGACGCGATCAGGACAGGCATGTTGATTTTGTCCCCCCACACCAGACGCGATCAGGACAGGCAGGTTGATTTTGTCCACCCACACCAGACGCGATCAGGACAGGCATGTTGATTTTGTCCACCCACACCAGACGCGATCAGGACACGCAGGTTGATTTTGTCCACCCACACCAGACGCGATCAGGACAGGCATGTTGATTTTGTCCCCCCACACCAGACGCGATCAGGACAGGCATGTTGATTTGTCCCCCCACACCAGACGGGATCAGGACACGCATGTTGATTTTGTCCCCCCACACCAGACGGGATCAGGACACGCATGTTGATTTTGTCCCCCCACACCAGACGGGATCAGGACACGCAGGTTGATTTTGTCCACCCACACCAGACGCGATCAGGACAGGCATGTTGATTTTGTCCACCCACACCAGACGCGATCAGGACACGCAACCCACACCAGACGCGATCAGGACAGGCATGTTGATTTGTCCACCCACACCAGACGCGATCAGGACACGCAGGTTGATTTTGTCCACCCACACCAGACGCGATCAGGACAGGCATGTTGATTTTGTCCACCCACACCAGACGCGATCAGGACACGCAGGTTGATTTGTCCACCCACACCAGACGCGATCAGGACACGCAGGTTGAAATATCAAAACGAACTCTGAACCAACAACATTAATTTGGGGACAGGTCGAAAAGCATGATATAAACATCGGGTTGTTATTTTACCTGAAATGCACAAGGTCCTCTACTCCGACAATGAATCCACAGATAAAAGGGTAAACCGAGTTTGTTTACTAGTAATCTCTCCTCCTTCGGGCTTCTTCTTCTCCTTTGACTTTATATGGCGGTTGGCACCCAACTTTAGGGTGCATTACCACCACCAACTAGACAATGGACCTCAGTTCATCTTTCAATCACACACACGTGGGTATATAATCCTAAAAACCAATGAGGAGCTGGGAGAGGCGGGACTTTCAGCGTGTCAAGCGTCACAAATAGAACCAAGTTCTATATTAGAGCCTGGCTACGGAGACGCTCGTTGACGTGTGCAAGCAGTGTGGGTGCAATGATAACATGTCTGTGTACATTTATTTTGCAACGCTTACGACGTGAGCACTGTGGTCAGCATGTAATTCTCACACACAAACACACACACACACACACACACGGGCAGAACAGACTGATTAGCTGTAATACAACAGGGTTTTTGACAGGGGGCAGCGTTGGGAGCGATTCTTCAGCCCTGGGTGTGCAGGCGTTCGTTCCAGCCCAGTCCAACTCAATCACACCCAATTCAGCTTATCAAGGTCCTGATGTCCAATTAGCCGGGTGTCAGCAGAGATGGTGTCCTCCCATAACGTTAACAGGCAACCAACCAGAAATCAAAGATCAACATTACGCTCACACACACGATTCAATTTATTCTAAGGTTTGACTTGAATTAAATGTCAGCAATAGATTGTGTAAATGGTAAATGCGTGTGTAGTAGTGTAATATTATTGTTGAATGGTAAATGCGTGTGTAGTAGTGTAATATTATTGTTGAATAAGTACTGGAGATTTATTCCCAGCACCTCTTAGAAGGTAAAGCAATGGTGTATATTCAACATAAGCTTTCAATTAGCTGAGTGTGAGGGGTGGAGAGAGGAGTGTGTGAACTGTAGTGTGTGTGTGTGTGTGTACAGTGCATTCAGAAAGTATTCAGACCCCTTTGAATTGTTCCACATTTTTGTTACGTTACAGCCTTATTCTAAAATGGATTACAAAAAAAAAAAAATCCTTAATCAATCAACACACAACACCCCATTTGACAAAGCAAAAACAGGCTTTTCAAAAACAGAAATAACTTATTTACATAAGTATACAGACCCTTTGGCCCTGTCCGGGGGTATCGTCGGATGGGGCCACAGTGTCTCCCGACCCCTCCTGTCTCAGCCTCCAGTATTTATGCTGCAGTAGTTTATGTGTCGGGGGGCTAGGGTCAGTCTGTATTATCTGGAGTATTTCTTCTTTCTTATCCGGTGTCACGTGTGAATTTAAGTATGCTCTCTCTAATTCTCTCTTTCTTTCTCTCTCTCTCTCTCTCTCTCTCTGAGGACCTGAGCCCTAGGACCATGGCTCAGGACTACCTGGCATGATGACTCCTTGCTGTCCCCAGTCCACCTGGTCGTGCTGCTGCTCCAGTTTCAACTGTTCTGCCTGCGGCTATGGAAGCCTGACCTGTTCACCGGATGTGCCACCTGTCCCAGACCTGCTGTTTTCAACTCTCTAGAGACAGCAGGATCGGTAGAGATACGCCAACTGACATTTACTCCTGAGGTGCAGACTTGTTGCACCCTCGACAACTACTATGATTATTATTATTTGACCATGCTGGTCATCTATGAACATTTGAACATCTTGGCCATGTTCTGTTATAATCTCCACCCGGCACAGCCAGAAGAGGACTAGCCAACCCTCATAGCCTGGTTCCTCTCTAGGTTTCTTCCTAGGTTCTGGCCTTTCTAGGGAGTTTTTCCTAGCCACCAAGCTTCTACACCTGCATTGCTTGCTGTTTGGGGTTTTAGGCTGGGTGTCTATACAGTACTTTGATATATCAGCTGATGTAAGTAGGGCTATATAAATACATTTGATTTGACTTTGCTACGAGACTCAAAATTGAGCTCAGGAATGTATTGAGGCACAGATTTGGGGAAGGGTACCAAAAAATGTCTGCAGCATTGAAGGTCCAAGAACACAGTGGCCTCCATTATTCTTAAATGGAAGAAGACTCTTCCTAGAGCTGGCTGTCCGGCCAAACTGAGCAATCGGGGGAGAAGGGCCTTGGTCAGGGAGATGACCAAGAACCCAATGGTCACTAACAGTGCTCCAGAGTTCCTCTGTGGAGATGGAAGAACCTTCCAGAAGGACAACCATCTCGGCAGCACTCCACCAACCAGGCCTTTATGGTAAAGTGGCCAAACGGAAGCCACGCCTAAGTAAAAAGGCACATGACAGCCCACTTGGAGTTTGCCAAAAGGCACCTAAAGGACTCTGACCATGAGAAACAAGATTCTCTGGTGTAATGAAACCAAGATTGAACTCTTTGGCCTGAATGTCAAGCGTCACGTCTAGAAGAAACCAGACACTGCTCATCACCTGTCTAATACCATACCTACGGTGAAGTATGGTGGTGGCAGCATCATGCTGTGGGGATGTTTTATACGGCAGGGACTAGGGGACTAGTAAGGATCAAGGGAAAGATGAACGGAGCCAAGTAGAGAGAGATCCTTGAAGAAAACCTGCTCCAGAGGGCTCAGGACCTAAGACTGGGGCGAAGGATCACCTTCCAACAGGACAACAACCCTAAGCACACAGCCAAGAGTGTCCCGAAGCCACGCAGCAGTGGCTTCGGGACAAATCTCAATGTACTTGAACTGCGCAGACGGAGCCGGGATTTGAACACGATCGAACATCTCTGGAGAGACCTGAAAATAGCTGTGCAGCAAAACTGCCCATCCAACCTGACAGAGCTTGAGAGGATCTGCAGAGAAGAATGGGAGAAACTCTCCAAATACAGCTATAAATTAGCATTTTAAAATAAGGCAGTAACGTAACTAAACATGGAAAAAGTGAAGGGGTCTGAATACTTTCCAAATGCACTGTGTGTGTGACAGTCGGTATCTCACTTTATTTCTAGCCATCAGCTCTCGAGTTGGGGCAACCGGTCGAGAGGCACCAGAGTGAACCACACACACACACGCAAATGCCTTAACCCCAACACACACACGTGCGCTCACATCCACCCCTCCCCCACCCGAACAACCTCTTACACACAGAGACACACCAGGACATACTATTTAGTGGAGTCTGACAGCTGGTATTCCCTGCGTCTGTCGTAGGCCTCCTGTATCCCAGGGTCGGCCCACAGGGTCTTGATGGCGCTGATGTAGGGCTGGTCGAAACCACAGATCTTCTCTATGTCCACCTCCTTCACTAACATGGCATTAGACTGGGGAGGGAGGGGAGAGACAGACAGAGCAAGAGAGAGAGAGAGGAGGGAAGAGTGAGTGCATTGGAACTATATTGTGTTTGTGTGAGTGACTGTAGATGCGTTCTGACCAAACCTATTCTGGTTGTGTGTGTGGAAGGCAGTGTTTTTTTATGGTTGCGTTAGTACTTCCTACCCGGTTCTGCTCGTATTTGAAGGGGATCTTGAGGTTCTCTGTGGCTTTGATCATAGACTGCATGGAGGTGAAGATGTTCTGGTACACCAGCCTGATGAAACCCCTCTTGTCCTCCTCTGTGTAGCCCGCCCCGTGGATGATCCTCATCTGCTTGATGAATGTACTCTTCCCACTCTCTCCTGTACCTGGACACACACATAGAACACCCGCTGTTAGCACCACTCTCTCCTGTACCTGGACACACACATAGAACACCCGCTGTTAGCACCACTCTCTCCTGTACCTGGACACACACATAGAACACCCACTGTTAGCACCACTCTCTCCTGTACCTGGACACACACATAGAACACCCGCTGTTAGCACCACTCTCTCCTGTACCTGGACACACACATAGAACACCCGCTGTTAGCACCACTCTCTCCTGTACCTGGACACACACATAGAACACCCGCTGTTAGCACCACTCTCTCCTGTACCTGGACACACACACAGAACACCCGCTGTTAGCACCACTCTCTCCTGTACCTGGACACACACACAGAACACCCGCTGTTAGCACCACTCTCTCCTGTACCTGGACACACACACAGAACACCCGCTGTTAGCACCACTCTCTCCTGTACCTGGACACACACACAGAACACCCGCTGTTAGCACCACTCTCTCCTGTACCTGGACACACACATAGAACACCCGCTGTTAGCACCACTCTCTCCTGTACCTAGACACACACATAGAACACCCGCTGTTAGCACCACTCTCTGCTGTACCTGGACACACACATAGAACACCCGCTGTTAGCACCACTCTCTCCTGTACCTGGACACACACACAGAACACCCGCTGTTAGCACCACTCTCTCCTGTACCTGGACACACACATAGAACACCCGCTGTTAGCACCACTCTCTCCTGTACCTAGACACACACATAGAACACCCACTGTTAGCACCACTCTCTCCTGTACCTGGACACACACACACAGAACACCCGCTGTTAGCACCACTCTCTCCTGTACCTGGACACACACATAGAACACACACTGTTAGCACCACTCTCTCCTGTACCTGGACACACACATAGAACACCCGCTGTTAGCACCACTCTCTCCTGTACCTGGACACACACATAGAACACACACTGTTAGCACGACTCTCTCCTGTACCTGGACACACACACAGAACACCCGCTGTTAGCACCACTCTCTCCTGTACCTGGACACACACATAGAACACCCGCTGTTAGCACCACTCTCTCCTGTACCTAGACACACACACAGAACACCCGCTGTTAGCACCACTCTCTCCTGTACCTAGACACACACATAGAACACCCACTGTTAGCACCACTCTCTCCTGTACCTGGACACACACACACAGAACACCCGCTGTTAGCACCACTCTCTCCTGTACCTGGACACACACATAGAACACCCACTGTTAGCACCACTCTCTCCTGTACCTAGACACACACATAGAACACCCACTGTTAGCACCACTCTCTCCTGTACCTGGACACACACATAGAACACCCACTGTTAGCACCACTCTCTCCTGTACCTGGACACACACATAGAACACCCACTGTTAGCACCACTCTCTCCTGTACCTGGACACACACATAGAACACCCGCTGTTAGCACCACTCTCTCCTGTACCTGGACACACACATAGAACACCCACTGTTAGCACCACTCTCTCCTGTACCTGGACACACACACAGAACACCCGCTGTTAGCACCACTCTCTCCTGTACCTGGACACACACATAGAACACCCGCTGTTAGCACCACTCTCTCCTGTACCTGGACACACACATAGAACACCCACTGTTAGCACCACTCTCTCCTGTACCTGGACACACACATAGAACACCCGCTGTTAGCACCACTCTCTCCTGTACCTGGACACACACATAGAACACACACACTGTTAGCACCACTCTCTCCTGTACCTGGACACACACATAGAACACCCGCTGTTAGCACCACTCTCTCCTGTACCTGGACACACACATAGAACACCCGCTGTTAGCACCACTCTCTGCTGTACCTGGACACACACATAGAACACCCGCTGTTAGCACCACTCTCTCCTGTACCTGGACACACACATAGAACACCCACTGTTAGCACCACTCTCTCCTGTACCTGGACACACACATAGAACACCCACTGTTAGCACCACTCTCTCCTGTACCTGGACACACACATAGAACACCCACTGTTAGCACCACTCTCTCCTGTACCTGGACACACACATAGAACACCCACTGTTAGCACCACTCTCTCCTGTACCTGGACACACACATAGAACACCCGCTGTTAGCACCACTCTCTCCTGTACCTGGACACACACATAGAACACCCACTGTTAGCACCACTCTCTCCTGTACCTGGACACACACACAGAACACCCGCTGTTAGCACCACTCTCTCCTGTACCTGGACACACACATAGAACACCCGCTGTTAGCACCACTCTCTCCTGTACCTGGACACACACATAGAACACCCACTGTTAGCACCACTCTCTCCTGTACCTGGACACACACATAGAACACCCACTGTTAGCACCACTCTCTCCTGTACCTGGACACACACATAGAACACCCACTGTTAGCACCACTCTCTCCTGTACCTGGACACACACATAGAACACCCGCTGTTAGCACCACTCTCTCCTGTACCTGGACACACACATAGAACACCCACTGTTAGCACCACTCTCTCCTGTACCTGGACACACACACAGAACACCCGCTGTTAGCACCACTCTCTCCTGTACCTAGACACACACACAGAACACCCGCTGTTAGCACCACTCTCTCTTGTACCTGGACACCCACTGTTAGCACCACTCTCTCCTGTACCTGGACACCCACTGTTAGCACCACTCTCTCCTGTACCTGGACACCCACTGTTAGCACCACTCTCTCCTGTACCTGGACACCCACTGTTAGCACCACTCTCTCCTGTACCTGGACACCCACTGTTAGCACCACTCTCTCCTGTACCTGGACACCCACTGTTAGCACCACTCTCTCCTGTACCTGGACACCCACTGTTAGCACCACTCTCTCCTGTACCTGGACACCCACTGTTAGCACCACTCTCTCCTGTACCTGGACACACACTGTTAGCACCACTCTCTCCTGTACCTGGACACACACTGTTAGCACCACTCTCTCCTGTACCTGGACACACACTGTTAGCACCACTCTCTCCTGTACCTGGACACCCACTGTTAGCACCACTCTCTCCTGTACCTGGACACCCACTGTTAGCACCACTCTCTCCTGTACCTGGACACCCACTGTTAGCACCACTCTCTCCTGTACCTGGACACCCACTGTTAGCACCACTCTCTCCTGTACCTGGACACCCACTGTTAGCACCACTCTCTTCTGTACCTGGACACACACTGTTAGCACCACTCTCTCCTGTACCTGGACACACACACCTACAGTGAGCTCCAGAAGTATTTGTTTTGACTCTGTACTCCAGCACGTTGGATTTGAAAAGTGCAGACTCAACTTTATTGAGGGTATTTTCATCCATATTGTGTGAACGGTTTCGAAATTACAACTATTTTTGTACATAGCCCCCCTCTCCATTTTAGGGGACCAAAAGTATTGGGACAAATTAATTTGTGTATTAAAGTAGTCAACATTTTTGCATTTGGTCCCGTATCCTTAGCACGCAATGATTACATGAAGCTTGTGACTACAAATGTGTTTGCTGTTTGTTTTGGTTGTGTTTCAGATTATTTACCATTCATTTTATTGGGCACAATAAAAATGAATTTCTTACACTTCTACATTAAATGTGGATGCTTGTAATGGTGAGAGGTTAGCATGTCTTGGGAGTATGATATTTGTGCATCTAATTTTCACTCATCATTATTCATGATTCATCCAGGACTATCCGTAATCATGGTAGCATCCACTTTAAATGTTTAGAAACATTCTATTCTTATTTACAATAAAAGTGACTCCAAAATGGCTACACATTATTTACCATTCATTCCTATTGGGCACAAAATAATCCGAAACACAACCAAAACAAACAGCAAATGCATCCCACACCCTGTGCTGTGCAACAGGTGCCCTAATTTAGCGGGATAGGTGTGTAAATGCTATTCATAAAATTGCATTTGAAAAAAGTGTGTAAACTGTGTTAAACCTTCAATACATCACTGAAGAGCATAGTATACAGAGCTAGACGGAGAGCGCGAGCGAGACGGAGAGCGAGCGAGACGGAGAGCGGGGGAGAACGAGAAAGCGAGGGAGAGCGAGAAAGCGAGGGAGGGAGTTGTGTTGTGAGTGCCAGGGTGAAGGGGAATCCAGTGAGATCCGTTTCAACGGTGTCATTCTTTAACACAAACAGCTACGACAGCAGCAGACAGCTTCTAACCGAAGGAACCAGATGTTTGTCAGATCTCCACAGTCATGTCCTCCTCCTCAGACCGACACCCCCACCAGCACCACCCAGAGCTCCATTCAACCCAGCCTGCAATGCAGTATCCAGTCGCACACGGTCTCTTTTCACCCCCATGGTCAACTACAAACCATAGGACGGTTTGGGGTTACTATGAAATCCTACTACTGTACGACCACAAGTTAGACTCCCCTCACAGTTTCCACAAAGGAGTGCTTGCTCACTCCCACCTCATGAATTTAAAATCATTGGCTTGGTGTAGGTATGGGCTACAGGGAGTTTCCACTGCCTAAACGTTCCTTCTTTCACCAGTCCTTTCCAATCCATGAAGAGGAATGAATGAGTGCACTTCCGTGAGAAGAGAAAGAATCGTAAACAGAGGAATGGGTTCAAATGAGGCTCTATCCAACCAATGACATACACTGAAAAAAAATTGAAAAAAAGGCAACATGTAAAGTGTTGGTTCCGTGTTTCATGAGCTGAAATAAAAGCTCCCAGAAATGTTCCATTCGCACAAAAAACTTCTCTCTCTCAAATGTGGTCCACAAATGTGTTTCCATCCCTGTTAGTGACCATTTCTCCTTTACCAAGATAGTCCATCCACCTGACAGCTGTGGCATATCAAGAAGCCGATTAAACAGCACAATCATTACACAGGTGCACCTTTTGCTGGGGACAATAAAAAGGCCAATCTATAATGTGCAGTTGTGTCACAACACAATGCCACAGATGTCTCAGGTTGATGGAGCGTGCAATTGGCATACTGACTGCAGGAATGTCCACCAGAGCTGTTGTCAGAGAATTTAATGTTGATTTCTCTACCAATTTTAAATCAATGGCAATTTGAATGCACAAAAATACAGTGACGAGATCCTGAGGACCATTGTGAGGCCATTTTTTTAAGGTATCTGTGACCAGTCGTGAAATCCATAGATTAGGGCCTAATTTATTTATTTTAATTGACTGATTTCCTCATATAAACTGTAACTCAGTACAAATCAATGAAATTGTTGCAAGTTGCGTTTATATTTTTGTTTTCCGTATATAATCCAGGGGAGGCAGGGAATTGGTTCAAACAAAACTGTCACATGACTTGACTGCCAGAAGTAGACCCTTGTCTTTCCAGTAGAAACTTGGGACCCTGCCATATCCTCATCTCCTTTTGCTAATACAAGCCTCTCCAGGGCCCAGCCAGACACCATGCCTTACAAAACAGTACTGAGAACAGATCTAATTGATTACGCTAAACTGTTTATGCTCTCAGATATGTCAAAGGTTCTTTGTCCCAATACTACAGCCATCTGAGAGGGGGGGAGTTATGGAATACGATAATCAGCCATATCATTGGGTGAGATTAAACAACTTGAGCCGCTTGCCTTTTAAAGGAGGGGTGTTCCCCTACAGGCCTACAGTACTGCTGCAACTCTGTTCTCCCTGGTAAATAACTGATCGATTTCTGGCACCAACTGTCCTCACCTGGGTCGTGTTTTGTACGAACGAGACGGAAAGAAACGGCGAGGTACTATCTGAAAGTGTCCGATCAGAAATTCATTTTCTGATGCAGTGGTTTTATGAGAACTCACAACACACACATTTGGCAAAGTAACTATTTTAGCTAGATTTACTTCACCTCGCTGGCTAAACCCTCACTAGCCAAAGGGGCTGCTGGTAACCCATATTTCTCAGCCTCTCTGCACCATATGCACAGAAATACACATATAACCTGAGGCAGGCTAACACCAGGCTACTGCCACATCAATCCCTAAACACAGATCTGCTATATCTGCAAACCGAAAGAGATGGAGAAAGAGATGGAGAGAAAGAAACACCACCACTTACATTCAAGGTTTTTGAAGAGCAGCCATATTTCGGTTGCCATGGCAACCCTCTTCTCTCCTCCTGCATTTTTTTCCCTCTTTCATTCCTAGCAGATAGTAAATATAACTATGCCTCAGGCTCTCTCTCTCCATCTCGCTCTGCTGCTATGTAGAAGGGCCCTGCTCCTCTCTTCAGTCTGTTAGATACAATACTGAGGAGGAGGACGAGGCTGTTTCTAAACAACTGTTGTGCTGCTGCCATGTTGTGTTGCTACCATGTTGTTGTCATGTGGTGTTGCAACCATGTTGTTGTCATGTGGTGTTGCAACCATGCTGTGTTGTCATGTGTAGCTGCCATGCTATGGCGTTGTCTTTGGTCTCTATGGAGTGTTGTGGTCTCGTCGTGATGTGTGTTTTGTCCTATATTTTTAATCCCAGCCCCTGTCCCCGCAGGAGGCCTTTTGGTAGGCCATCATTGTAAATAAGACTTTGTCCTTAACTGACTTGTCTAGTTAAATACAGATTAAATAAAAAATATATACAGTACCAGACAAAAGTTTGGACACGCCTACTCATTTAAGGGTTTTACTTTATTTCTACATTGTGGAATAATAGTGAAGACATCAAAACTATGAAATAACACATATGGAATCATGTAGTAACCATAAAAAGTGTTAAAACAAAATATAATTTAGATTCTTCAAAGTAGCCACCCTTTGTCTTGATGACAACTTTGCACACTCTTGGCATTCTCTCAACCAGCTTCATGAGGAATGCTTTTCCAACAGTCTTAAAGGAGTTCCCACATAAGCTGAGCACTTGTTGGCTGCTTTTCCTTCACTCTGCGCCCCTATTCATCCCAAACCATCTCAATTGGGTTGAGGTTGGGTGATTGTGGAGGCCAGGTCATCTGATGCAGCACTCCATCACTCTCCTTTCTGGTCAAATAGCCCTTACAGAGCCAGGATGTGTGTTGGGTCATTGTCCTGTTGAAAAACAAATGATAGTCCCACTAAGCGCTAACCAGATGGGATTGCATATCGCTGCAGAATGCTGTGGTAGCCATGCTGGTTAAGTGTGCCTTGAATTCTAAATAAGTCACTGATAGTGTCAACAGCAGAGCACCCCCACACCTCCTCCTCCATTCTTCACGGTGAGAACCACACATGCGGAGATCATCCGTTCACCTACTCTGCATCTCACAAAGACAGTTTGGACCAAAGGACAGATTTCCACCGGTCAAATGTCCATTGCTCGTGTTTCTTGGCCCAAGCAAGTCTCTTCTACTTATTGGTGTCCTTTAGTAGTGGTTTCTTTGCAGCAATTGACCCTGAGGGCCTAATTCACGCAGTCTCCTCTGAACAGTTGATGTTGAGATGTGTCTGTTACTTGAACTCTGGGAAGCATTTATTTGGGCTGCAATCTGAGGTGCAGTTAACTCTAATGAACTAATCCTCTGTAGCAAAGGTAAATCTGGGTCTTCCTTTCCTGTGGCGGTACTCATGAGAGAAAGTTTCATCATAGCGCTTGATGGTTTTTGCGACTGCACTTGAAGAAACTTCCAAAGATCTTGAAATGTTCCCGATTGACTGACCTTCATGTCTTAAAGTAATGATGGACTGTCGTTTCTCTTTGCTTATTTGAGCTGTTCTTGCTATAATATGGACTTGGTCTTTTACCAAATAGGGCTATCTTCTGTAAACCCCCCTACCTTGTCACAACACAACTGATTGGCTTAAACACATTATGATGGAAAGAAATTCCACAAATTAACTTTGAACAAGGCACAAGCTGTCATCAAGGCGAAGGGTGGCTACTTTGAAGAATCTCAAATATATTTTGATTTGTTTAACACTTTTTTGGTTACTACATGATTCCATGTATTATTTCATAGTTATTACATAGACAATGTAGAAAATAGTAAAAATAAATAAAAACCCTGGAATGAGTAGGTGTCCAAACTTTTGACTGGTACTGTATATATAAAAGCCACTGCTCTCCCGGGTGGCGCAGTGGTCTAGGGCACTGCATCGCAGTGCTAGCTGCGCCACCAGAGACTCTGGGTTCGCGCCCAGGCTCTGTCGCACCCGGCCGTGACGCACAATTGGCCTAGCGTCGTCCGGGTTAGGCCGGTAGGGATATCCTTGTCTCATCGCACACCAGCGACTCCTGTGGCGTGCCGGGCGCAGTGCGCGCTAACCAAGGGAGCCAGGTGCACGGTGTTTCCTCCGACACATTGGTGCGGCTGGCTTCCGGGTTGGAGGCGCGCTGTGTTAAGAAGCAGTGCGGCTTGGTTGGGTTGTGTTTCGGAGGACGCATGGCTTTCGACCTTCGTCTTTCCCGAGCCCGTACGGGAGTTGTAGCGATGAGACAAGATAGTAATTACTAGCAATTGTAAGGTCAGTTTTGTATTTCCCCTTCACAGTATTGGTATGCAGCCCAAGGAGAGAAGAGGCTGTGTTACAGTACTGGAACACGGCCCGTGTCCTCAGTGAAAGATCAGTCTGAGGTCTGATTTATTTCTCGTGACCCTGTCATAAGATCTCTCCCTCCATCTCGCTTCTGTTCTGTCGCTTCCTCTCCTCTAGAGCACACTACCAGCCTCTGTCTCCCTCCTCTCCCCCAGCACACTCCCGCCTCCTCTCCCCAAGCCCACTCCCGCCTCCCCTCCTCTCTCCCAGCCTCGCCCTTACTCCATCTCTCCTCTCATGCCCCTAATCGTTGTCTTCCTCCCACTCCCCCAGCCCACTCCCGCCTCCCCTTCACCCAGCCTCGCCCTTACTCCATCTCTCCTCTTATGCCCCTAATCGTTGTCTTCCTCCCACTCCCTGAGGCTGGAAATCCATCTCCCCCATTATCATCCACCTCCCCCTTCCCTTCGCCTCTCCCGTCCCTCACTCGCTCATTCTCCTCCCTGTCAAGCATTTGGGATATTCAGAACTAGAATCTGTCCATTCTTTTTTGGTGGCGACCTAGAAAAACGGAGGTCACCTTTTAATAGACCACACTACTGGGTTTGATAACGCTTTCCTTCCCAGTCGGCAAAGAGAGAGAGAGCGAACCAGAGCAACGCTTACATACACACACACACACCTTTTACTAGCTGACACTACTTGGGTCTTTCCAGGCAGCAGCGCGAGAAAGACCGCAGCGCTTAGAAAAACGCCCACGAGGCTACAGCGCAGGGTGAAACACACAGCCCACACACACACGTCTGGTAAAGAGAGGGGTGTATGTGGTAACAGATATGATGGTGGCAAGAGAGCAGAGTAATAGGGGAACCTTGCGCAAAAACCTCAGCAAACAGAAACACACCGTACTGATTTTTAGCGGACACTAAACACCACATTTGAAAATGTTATTGGTAAATGCACACAAATGTTAAAAGTGTTTGTTTAACATACAATTCCTCAGCGAAACAAAAAGCTAGAATGCGGTCAGCAAAAGTTCAACACAACGTCCAGATTTTGAGTAGTGTGTGTATAAATACAGTTGAAGTCAGAAATGTACATACACCTTACCTAAATACATTTAATCTCAGTTTTTCCCAATTCCTGACAATAAATCCTAGTACAAATTCCCTGTTTTAGGTCAGTTAGGATCACCACTTTATTTTAATAATGTGAAATGTCAGAATATTAGTAGAGAGAATTATTTATTTAAGCTTTTATTTCTTTCATCACATTCCCAGTGTGTCAGAAGTTGACATACACTCAATTAGTATTTGGTAGCATTTCCTTTAAATTGTTTAACTTGTGTCAAACGTTTCAGGTGGCCTTCCCCAAGCTTCCCACAATAAGTTGGGTGAATTTTGGCCCATTCCTCCTGACAGAGCTGGTGTAACGGAGTCAGGTTTGTAGGCCTCCTTGCCCGCACACGCATTTTCAGTTCTGCCCACAAATTTTCTATAGGATTGAGGTCAGGGCTTTCTGATGGCCACTCCAATACCTTGACTTTGTTGTCCTTAAGCCATTTTGCCACAACTTGGAAGTATGCTTGGGGTCATTGTCCATTTGGAAGACCCATTTGAGACCAAGCTTTAACGTCCTGACTGATGTCTTGAGATGTTGCGTCAATATACCCACATAATTTCCCTTCCTCATGATGCCATCAATTTTGTGAAGTGCACCAGTCCCTCCTGCAGCAAAGCACCCCCACAACATGATGCTGCCTCAGGGTTGGGATGGTGTTCTCCGGCTTGCAAACCTCCCCCTTTTTCCTCCAAACATAACGATGGTCATTATGGTCAAACAGTTCTATTTTTGTTTCATCAGATCAGAGGACATTTCTCCAAAAAGTACGATCTTTGTCTCCATGTGCAGTTGCAAACCGTAGTCTGGCTTTATGACGGTTTTGGAGCAGTGGCTTCTTCCTTGCTGAGCAGCCTTTCAGGTTATGTCGATATTGGACTCGTTTTACTGTGGATATAGATACATTTGTACCCGTTTCCTCCAGCATCTTCACAAGGTCCTTTGCTGTTGTTCTGGGATTGATTTATACGTTCGCACCAAAGTACGTTCATCTCTAGGAGACAGAACGCGTCTCCTTCCTGAGCTGTATGTGGTCCCGTGGTGTTTATACTTGCGTACTATTGTTTGTATAGATGAACATGGTACCTTCAGGCGTTTGGAAATTTCTCCCAAGGATGAACCAGACTTGTGGAGGTCTACAATTTTTTGTTTCTGAGGTCTTGGCTGATTTCTTTTGATTTTCCCATGATGTCACGCAAAGAGGCACTGAGTTTGAAGGTAGGCCTTGAAATACATCTCCAGGTACACCTCCAATTGACTTAAATTATGTCAATTTGCCTATCAGAAGCTTCTAAAGCCATGATGTCATTTTCTGGAATTTTCCATGCTGTTTAAAGACACAGTCAACTTACTTTATGTAAACTTCTGACCCACTGGAATTGCGATACAGTGAATTATAAGTGAAATAATCTGTCTGTAAACAATTGTTGGAAAAATTACTTGTCATGCATGAAGTAGATGTCCTAACCGACTTGCCAAAACTATAGTTTGTTAACAAATTTGTGGAGTGATTGAAAAACGAGTTTTAATGACTCCAACCTAAGTGTATGTAAACTTACGACTTCAACTGTATGTTATTTCATAGTTTTGATGTCTTTATTTTTTACTATTTTCTACATTGTAGAATAATAATTAAGAAAAACCCTTCAATGAGTAGGTGTGTCCAAACTTGACTGGTACTGTACATAGTAAAGACACTGAAACACAACAAACCAGACCAAAGTCTGCACCTGCAGACACAACCTGTAATATCTCAGAATGGATTTCCTCTGCTGACAGTTCAGTGCAATTTAACTACTTTTCTAATAAGTTCAATACACGTAAATAATTTAACTAAAATCGGTTTGTTTTTTTATTCCGTTTCTAAGTCTGGATTCTGTTTTAATAGGACCCTACCTGGTGATTTACGTGTGTGTGTATATATTATATAAGTGTGTTTGCAAATCCAGAGGTAGCCATTTGCATTGTGGTAAATCAGACTGCTGATAACAGGTTAGGTGAGGTTAACCAGTGGTGAACTGTGGTTGATTATCTGTGTAGTTCATTTCTGGACTTCCCCACTGTGGGATGGGAACGTGATCATAGACCGTGTCGATGCGGCCCAAGCTTCGTCTACAATGCCTCACACCTAACAACAAACAACTATTTCTTAGTGTCTTGGGATTTTTTTATTTGTTTTTCCCCATTATGTTTTTGTTGTACCCTGAACCTGTTGTGGAAACGTGGGTGTGTGTGTACTACTTTAGAAAGGAGAATAAATAATGGACTATTCAGCTAATCATTGTACAGAGACATTTGGAGCGAAGAGACAAACACAAAAGCATGCCTGCTGGGCGATCCAAAGTATACGTATCTCTCTGGCAGCATTTAGGACACACACACACACACACAGAGAGTAGCAGCCAAGGCAGCCCTAAGGCATACAACACACACCAGCTGCCTACCAACTGAGGTTATAGAGATCCTGTGGTCAGCCGCAGGCCAGTCAATGTTACCTTCGCTGTGACGCCCCACTTCCCTTAGTTGGCCTACCTAAACACACACACACCCACCCGTATACCCACGCTTAGGGTAAGAAGGGGGAACAAACGTATGTACCAGTGAATCACTTCCGTTCTGACATCAACAGGGGGAAGGGAGGGGATATAAAGAGACAGAAAAAGGGAATGATGAGAGAGGGGGTGCAGAGAAAGAGGGATACAGAGAGAGGGGGAGAAAGAGACGTGGGGGTCTGACCACTGGGGTATAAGAACTGGAGACTGCGTCCAAGACGTACGCCTCGTTGTTTTCAAGGTAATCTACTCACGTTCGCCAATTCATGGACCGTCTATATCCGGGTTGCATCCGGTTTATACAGACCAGCATCACATGTGCACTACCACTCAGTGCGCACAGAGCAGAGCAAGCAGCAACATCAAGTTATCCAAAAATATGGCAGACATTGCATGAATATAAAAACGTTAATATCTTTGGCTGTAAGTGCTAAATTATATTACGTTTATTTAAAAAATTTCGGCCTCAGCTACAATTATTTGACTAATTCCGATTTTTATGGCACAAATGTGATGACTAAAAGGGTCTTATTAGCAGGCCTGGAATTTCTTAGTGGCAAGGCCATTTGGCCTTCAAGAGGAGCCCAGTGTGCCAGGGCACCAAAGCCACCTGCTAGGGCACCAAGGCCATTAACCAAAATAGTCTATTTAAATTGATATAGATATATTTTTACTAAAATTTGTTTTTTTTTTTATTCCGTTTCTACATCTGGATTCCGTTTTTATAGGGCCCTACCTGGTGATTTACGCGTGTGTGTATGCATGCGTGCCTGCGTGTATATCACACACACACACACACATACAGTTGAAGTCGGAAGTTTACATACACCTTAGACAAATACATTTAAACTCAGTTTTTCACAATTCCTGACATTTAATCCGAGTAACAATTCCCTGTCTTAGGTCAATTAGGATCACCACTATTTTAAGAATGTGAAATGTCAGAATAATAGTAGAGAGAATGATTTATTTCAGCTTTTATTTCTTTCATCACATTCCCAGTGGGTCAGAAGTTTATATACACTCAATTAGTACTTGGTAGCATTGCCTTTAAATTGTTTAACTTGGATGAAATGTTTTGGGTAGCCTTCCACAAGCTTCCCACAATAAGTTGGGTGAATTTTGGCCCATTCCTCCTGACAGAGCTGGTGTAACTGAGTCAGGTTTGTAGGCCTCCTTGTTCACACATGCTTTTTCAGTTCTGCCCACAAATTTTCTATAGGATTGAGGTCAGGGCTTTGTGATGGCCACTCCAATACCTTGACTTTGTTGTCCTTAAGCCATTTTGCCACAACTTTGGAAGTATGCTTGGGATCATTGTCCATTTAGAAGACCCATTTGCGACCAAGCTTGAACTTCCTGACTGATGTCTTGAGATGTTGCTTCAATATATCCACATCATTTCACTTCCTCATGATACCATCTATTTGGGAAGTGCACCAGTCCCTCCTGCAGCAAAGCACCCCCACAACATGATGCTGCCTCCCCCGTGCTTCACGGTTAGTATGGTGTTCTCCGGCTTGCAAGCCTCCCCTTTTTTCCTCCAAACATAACGATGGTCATTATGGCCAAACAGTTCTATTTTTGTTTCATCAGATCAGAGGACATTTCTCCAAAAAGTACGATCTTTGTCCCCATGTGCAGTTCCAAAAGGTTAGTATGGCTTTTTTATGGCGGAGCAGTGGCTTCTTCCTTGCTGAGCAGCCTTTCAGGTTATGTCAATATTGGACTCGTTTTACTGTGGATATAGATACTTTTGTACCTGTTTCCTCCAGCATCTTCACAAGGTCCTTTGCTGTTGTTCTGGGATTGATTTGCACTATTCGCACCAAAGTACGTTCATATCTAGGAGACAGAACGTGTCTCCTTCCGGAGCGGTATGACGGCTGCGTGGTCACTTGGTGTTTATACCTGCGTACTATTGTTTGTACAGATGAATGTGGCACCTTCAGGCGTTCAGAAATTGCTCCCAAGGATGAACCAGACTTGTGGAGGTCTACATCCCATGATGTCAAGCAAGGAGGCACTGAGTTTGAAGGTAGGCCTTGAAATACATCCAAAGGTACACCTCCAATTGACTCAAATGATGTCAATTGGCCCATCAGAATCTTCTAAAGCCATGACATCATTTTCTGGAATTTCCCAAGCTGTTTAAAGGCACAGTCAACTCAGTGTATGTAAACTTCTGACCCACTGGAATTGTGATACAGTGAATTATAAGTGAAATAATCTTTCTGTAAACAATTGTTGGAAAAATTACTTGTGTCATGCACAAAGTAGATGTTCTAACCGACTTGCCAAAACAAACTATAGTTTAAACAGGAAATGTGTAGAGTGGCTGAAAAACTAGTTTTAATGACTACAACTTAAGTGTATGTAAACTTCCAACTTCAACCATATATATATATATATATATATATATATATATATATATATATATATATATATATATATATACTGTATATATAAGTGTTTGCAAATCCAGAGATAGACATTTGCATTGTGGTAAAGAAGACCGCTGATAACAGGTTATTTGTGCATCGGAATTCAGATAATGGCCCGCGGCTGAATCCCTGATGAGTCCGTCTTCACTTGTAGTCTACCCGGCGACGCCGGTGAGAAGGACCCAATCAAGTGACAGGCATGGGTTAATAAGAATTGAATTATCTGAGAAAGACATGTGAGCGAGAGGTGCTTCGGAGCATGGCGATTGGTAGCTGGGAGAAGCGAAGAATAATTATTGTATTCAGCGCAAGGGCACAATGGCCACTTTGGCTGCAAGGCATGGATTTTTTTAGGAGGCATTACGGCCATGTCCGTCGATGCCGCCGGGAAATTCGAGAGCTGCTTATTAGGAATTTTCGAATCTGACTTCTCTATGTGGCAAATATCTTTCTGGGCTGGGTGTCAGTTAAACTGCAGTACCGAAGCAAAACTGTAGGAGCAGTCGAAACCGTGCTTCTAGAACGGAACCTTGGCCCCTTGGGACTGACAATGGGGTAGTAAATTGGCCAGTTTCCCCCTCTACCCTCACAAGGCTCAAAACTGCGACAAAAAAACACACTTGCATTTGCAACCATTTGGCTTGGCAGTACGATACAAATTTTTTATTGGTCGCAAGTTATTTCTTTTTTAGCTGGTCACGTTAGTCTTTGGTTCACATTTAGCTTTTCAAAACAGCAATGGTAAACCAGGTATTCAAAAAGTTTGGTCCGAAGTCTTGGTTGAATCTTCACGATGCGCAATTCAGTCATCATGCACTGTTTGAATTAACTTTTTTGTTGTTGTAATTTTTACCCACTATTTCTCCCCAATTTTTGTGATTACGATTTTGTCTCGTCGCTGAAACTCCCCAACGAGAGAGGCGAAGGCCGAGTCATGCGTCTTCCGAAACATGACCCACCAAACCGCGCTTCTTAACACCCGCTCACTTAACCCTGAAGCCAGCAGCAATGTGTCGGAGGAAGCACCGCTCAACTGAGGACCGAAGTCAGCCTGCAGGCGCCCGGCCCGCCAAAAGGAGTCGCTAGAGCACGATGAGCCAAGTAAAGCACCCCAACCTGGCCAAACCCTCCCAACCCGGACAATGCTGGGCAATTGTGGCCGGCTGTGGGATCGAACTCCAGGCTGTAGTGACTACGCAGCACGCATTAGACCGCCACTTGGGAGGCTGAATGAACATTTCTAAAGGCATTCCCCCAAAAAACTTCAGAATTAAAATGTTGACTGCAAAGTAGGTCTACCTGGAAGAATGATTTCATGATGATTTGTACCAATCGCGGGACATTTGTTTAGCAAACTGCCATCACATGTAGCCTACACTGTACATTGTAGCCTAGAGTAAAAAAAACGACTTGCCAAACAATGGTCTCTTGCTAGTTTACACAAATTAAAGGGCAACTACACCCTCCAATGTTGCTTTTGTTCTCCTGATGTGGTTTAAGCATTGTCGTGGACTTAAATACAGAAATGTAATGTTATTTTCTATAAAAGGTGACAGAGAGAACCTGAAAAAAACTAGGATAACTCAGAAGCCTGGAAAAATAAAACTGCGAACTGGATTTTATAGGACCCTACAAAGTAACTTCAAAAATCTTTAACATTAACACCCTTTTTGAGATTAAATAAAATCTTTGCACCATTTTTTCCCTCCAAACAATCAATATAAATGATATTGTCAAGTTAAAATGTAATGTCTTTGTGTATGGAGGGTAGGTCATTATAGACTATAGGCTACTTGCTCAGCCCACAAACGAAAGATAACATTTAAATTATGCGTGCATCATCCGCTTTCCCTAGTCAGTATTCTTTTAAATTTGGGCCAGTAGCATTGTTGGCACTGGCCCGGTGTGCCACTGGCAAATGTACCTGAATGTCAAGCTCTGCAAGGGCATGCTAATATAAAAGACAGCTAGTCATTATTAGGTTCTGTATGGAATGCAGGCACATTATGAGACTCAGGTCATTATCGCTGAGCAGTGGTGAAAAACCGGGATGACCAAATCATGTGCTGGTGCCATCAACTGAAAACGTTGGGAGCACCAGAGCCGCCAGAATAAAAGTTAGTCTAGAACTCTGCCTCATAACCCCCCTACATCTCCAGAGAGAAATGCATGACCCCGTTTGGGCTGTGTGTGCGTGGTGTTCCATGAGGATTGGCGGCTGTGGGACACACACTCGATTAAAATCCTCTTCATTAACAAGGTGAGCACCTGGGAAAGTATTTATAGGCTGGCTTCTGAGTGTGTGTGTGTGTGTGTGTGTGTGTGTGTGTGTGTGTGTGTGTGTGTGTGTGTGTGTGTGTGTGTGTGTGTGTGTGTGTGTGTGTGTGTGTGTGTGTGTGTGTGTGTTCGTCGGACTGTGTACCAGCCAGTGGGTCAGAATCATAGAAAAAGTTTGTTGAACCTGAACACCGTGTTGATGGCCACTATAAAATTATACAATTTTTTTGTAATAGCATTTATGTAATGCAAGTCAGATCATTATCCCTAAACCTGACCCTTGGCACGGAGGGATTTAACACACACACACACATAGGGCTGTCAAAACTAGCTCAAGAAGCATGACAACATTCCCTTATATGACCAAAATAATGAGAGAACACCTGAGTCTTTTCTCCTCCAGGCTATTTCTGCTCTGACCGTCACCAGGGTTTAGAACTAAACCCATCAACCTGCCCCTGGCTAGTGAGTGACCACCCAAATCGAACTTCATCTGAGCTAGTTTATTCTCCACTGGGAGAGTCTAAGCCCTGCTAGCCCGACATGGATAACCCTCCCATTTGGAGCGAAGCAGCAGGGCAAGAAAGTGACTGAGTAGGCAGCAGTTCATTTAGCCAACAGCCCAGGTCACCCAGGCCACAGATACACAGCCCCAAGTCAGGCTACAGCAGCCACCAGCCCAGCCAGCCAGCCAACAAAGCTCCAAGTCATGCTGCAGCAGCCCCCAGCCCAGCCAACACAGCCCCAATTCAGGCAACAGCTGCCCCCTGCCCAGCCAGCCAGTCCCAAGTCATGCTGCAGCAGCCCCCAGCCCAGCCAACACAGCCCCAATTCAGGCAACAGCTGCCCCCTGCCCAGCCAGCCAGTCCCAAGTCAAGCTGCAGCAGCCCCCAGCCCAGCCAGCCAACACAACCCCAATTCAGGCAACAGCTGCCCCTAGCCAAGCCAGCCCCAAGTCAAGCTGCAGCAGCCCCCAATCCAGTCAGCCCCAAGTCAAGCTACAGCAGCCCCCAATCCAGTCAGCCCCAAGTCAAGCTACAGCAGCCCCGATCCCAGCCAGCCAGCACAACCCCAAGCCCAGCAATAGCAGCCCAAGCCAGCAAGCCCCAAGTCAAGCTACAGCAGCCCCCAGCCCAGCCAGCCAGTCCCTAGTCAAGTTACAGCAGCCCCCAGCCCAGCCAGCCAACACAACCCCAATTCAGGCAACAGCTGCCCCTAGCCAAGCCAGCCCCAAGTCAAGCTGCAGCAGCCCCCAATCCAGTCAGCCCCAAGTCAAGCTACAGCAGCCCCCAATCCAGTCAGCCCCAAGTCAAGCTACAGCAGCCCCGATCCCAGCCAGCCAGCACAACCCCAAGCCCAGCAATAGCAGCCCAAGCCAGCAAGCCCCAAGTCAAGCTACAGCAGCCCCCAGCCCAGCCAGCCAGTCCCTAGTCAAGTTACAGCAGCCCCCAGCCCAGCCAGCCAACACAACCCCAATTCAGGCAACAGCTGCCCCTAGCCAAGCCAGCCCCAAGTCAAGCTGCAGCAGCCCCCAATCCAGTCAGCCCCAAGTCAAGCTACAGCAGCCCCCTATCCAGTCAGCCCCAAGTCAAGCTACAGCAGCCCCCAATCCAGTCAGCCCCAAGTCAAGCTACAGCAGCCCCCAATCCCAGCCAGCCAGCACAGCACAGCCCCAAGCCCAGCAATAGCAGCCCAAGCCAGCAAGCCCCAAGTCAAGCTACAGCAGCCACCAGCCGAGCCAGCCTAGAGCCCTCTATGTTTTGACCAAGTAGAGAAAGACACCATGGCTGGTCCTATGGCCTGATATTGCCCTCAGGAGAACATGTTACAGAGGAGAGGGGGGGGGGGGGGGGGGGGGGGGGGGGGTAGAGAGTGAGTGAGGTCTCCATGGCCTGTCCTATCTTTAGGCATCAAAACTCAACTCTGGTCATACAAGCACTTCATACTCCAACCAACCGAGCCATAGGAAACCACAGTATTTGCATGTACAATCAACTCCTGATAAATGCAACAGCTTGGGACTGTGGTACTCGTAACATCATGCAATGAACAGGAGAGTGTAGAACTATGAAGCATTTAAAAACAAGGTAATTGACCTGGAAAACCACGCACAGCCCTAGTGAGACGTGTGATTAATAGGAGTCAGTGACATATCAGTCTAAGCTTTATCCATGTTTAACAAAGCCTATTATAGACAAGGACTAATCCTTCTTTACACCTCCTTATCCCTGCTCAGACACAAATACACAGCCTTAACTCACTTAGAATAGTCTGTTTACAGCATGACTGGTCACACAGAGGCACAGGCACACACTGCCTCTCACAGAAGTCCCACTGACTGACTAACATCTAAGAATCTGATACAGGAAGTAAACTTCTCCACTGACCCCTGATCAGGACTAGCCTGGTCTTTACATGCTTTAGTTCCTGCAGAACTAGTACTGGCTTTAGTTCCAGCCCTGGTCCTAGACTCACACAGCATTGCATCACAAGAGTAGGAATAGTCAGTAGGTATAAACAGAGATAAATTGATGATAAAGTGAGCAGTCCCAACCCACACATCCATCCTCTCTGTGCTCCACTCTGAAGCAGTAGAATTGAGAAATGGAAGTGGGGAACAGTAATCCAACTGCGCCTACTCTGTGTACACACACCAAAAATATAAAACGCAATATGCAAGAATTTCTAAGATTTTACTGAGTTACTGTTCAAAGAAAATCAATCAATGGAAATAAATTAATCAGGCCCTAATCTATAGAATTCACATTACTGTGAATGCAGATATGCATCTGTTGGTCACAGATACCTTTAAAAAAAAAGTAGGGGAGGGGGATCAGAAAACCAATCTGGTTTCACGACCATTTGTCTCATGCAGAGCGACATCTCCTTCACATAGAGTTGATCAGGCTGTTGATTGTGGCCTGTGGAATGTTGTCCCACTCTTCAATGGCTGTGTGAAGTTGTTGGATATTGGCGGGAACTGGAACACGCTGTCGTACACGCCAATCCAGAGCATTCCAAACATGCTCAATGGGTGACATGTCTGGTGAGTATGCAGGCCATGGAAGAACTGGGACATTTTCAGCTTCCAGGAATTGTGTATCGATCCTTGCAACATTGGGCCATGCATTATCATGCTGAAACATGGTGATAGCGCCAGATGAATGGCATGAGGATCTCATCATGGTATCTCTGTGCAATCAAATTGTCATTGCTTAAATTAAATTGTGCTCATTGTCCATAGCTTATGCCTGTCTATACCATAACCCCACTGCTACCATGGAGCACTCTGACATTGACATCAGCAAACCGCTTGCCCCACACTACACCATATACCACTGTCTGCATATCTGCCCGGTACAGTTGAAACCGGGATTCATCCATGAAGAGCACACTTCTCAAGCGTACCAGTGGCCATTAAAGGTGAGAATTTGCCCACTGAAGTCAGTTACGATACCGAACTGCAATTAGGTCAAGACCCTGGTGAGGACGACGAGAATCCAGATGAGCTTCCCTGACATGGTTTCTGACAGTTTGTGCAGAAATTCTTTGGTTGTGCAAACCCAGTTTCATCAGCTGTCCAAGTGGCTGAAGAAGCCGGATGTGGAGGTCCTCGGCTTGCGTGGTTACACATGGTCTGCGGTTGTGAGGCCGGTTGGATGTAATGCCAAACTCTCTAAAACGACATTGGAGGCAGCTTACGGTATAGAAATGAACATTAAATTATCTGGCAACAGCTCTGGTGGACATTCCTTCAGTCAGCATGCCAACTGCACACTCCCTCAAAACTTGAGACATCTGTATCATTGTGTTGTGTGAGAAAACTGCACATCTTAGTGGCCTTTTATTGCCCCCAGCACAAGGTGCACCTGTGTAATGATCATGCTGTTTAATTAGGTTATTGATATGCCACACATGTCAGGTGGATGGATTATCTTGGCAAAAGGAGAAATAGTCACTAACAGAGATGAAAACAAATTTGTGCACAGAATGAGAAATAAGCTTTTTGTGCGTATGAAACATTTCGGAGATCTTTTATTTCAGCTCATGAAACCAACATTTTACATGTTGCGTTAATATTTTTGTTCAGTGTGACAGCTATATATTATTTTCTTCATGACCTAGGCCTAGTATGCTCCCCACAGGTTCAAGTCAAGAATACAATACAGTAGGATATAATGTGATAAAATAGGGGGAAAAATGACTAAATAGCCTACAATAGAATAGTGTGTCTCTGTGTGGTTTGGCCTACTTCTCAGAACTGAGCCAGGGTCCACAGGGAAACGACTGGAGAGAGGGGCAATCACACGTGTCAGACAACCTGGGATATGTTTTGTAAGTGTGAAACGGGAGCAAACGTTTCTGAAACAGAGGTAGTCTACTACCCGAAATGAACTTGTCCAATAGAAACACAATGTAACTTTTTAATGTCTAGAAGACTGGTAGATGCTGGCAATCTAAGGCCAGTTATTTTTCTCCTGTGCCTAAGGTTAGGATTTAGGAACGCCAAACTGATCCTAGAGACCTGTGTCTTAAAACAACTTCTACTGCCAGGAGATTTAAAAGAGTTACTGCTGATTTTGCCTCCATGCTCTTCATCGTGGGGGTCTGTAAAAGCACAGAGACACATATACAGACACACACAAGTATCTTCATGCTTCTGACTGATGTTGAGAAGCTGCACCCAATGTTTCATATATACATTTAATTCAAAGAGCACACCAGAACTCTTTCCCATATAGAGCCTAGGCCTAGCTATAGGAATTGCATCTGCCAGGTTGTGTAATGTGTGACCCCCTAGTCCTATTCATCCTTTCAGCTCACCTGTATTCTTTATTTAGCAGTACAACTGTTACAATCTATCACCTTCCAATGGATCATTCATTTGGCTGGGGTTAACATAAAAATAGCCAGGAGGGATCTGTTTTCTGCAATACAGTACCACTAACATGACCATATATGCTTAAATTATTTTCACCATCAGATTCATTCTGAAATTGACCTCTCCAGTCCTTGTAGTAATAGTAGAACTTGGTTATAACAATATGGTGACACTAACGTTACTCATCTAATAATACATAGTTAGCATAACCACTTGATTTGATTACGAACCATTCCCCCGTTCTAAGAATTAAATTGAAGCCTAGCCCTTAGCTAGCTAACCGTCCATAGACTAATTGACTAGTTAAACCAGGGGTGAGTGGATGGTAAGCAAGATACAGTTAGCTAGCTAGCAAGCAATGACAGCAAATAGCTAGATGCCAACGTTAGGTAGCTAGTTGGTTAGCAAGCACTAGTAGCACCAACACCAACAACTAAAGTGACCAGATGTTGGCCAAGTGGCTTGGTGATTTGGCTAGCATCAGGAGGTAGCTACCTACCTACCCATCTGACTAGCTAACAAACTCGTTTATTAACCAAATACATACCTAGCTAGCTAACGTTAACTAACTAATACATATTGACTGGTTAGCTAACATTAGCTAGCTTGGGGAGGGGGGGAGGCCTGAAGCTTGCTAAATTGATATTTCACAAAACGGCAACTAGCTAACTATGGTTCAAAGAATCCCCAAAATATGAATGACAGTTTGAGTTACCGAGAAGGAGTAATTTCAGTTCTCTCCTCGAGTCCCGCTTGTCTCGCCGGAGTTGTTTGTCTATCTCCGCATTGATTCGTTTCGATTCCTTCGCCTCTTCGCTCAGGCAGCAAGCCATCATCGACTCCAAAGTCATACCTCCTGGTTTTGGCAACCCGCGGGTTAGAATGGACTAGCTGGACTTCGGTTGGATGGGTTAACTTTAGCTAGGTATCTAATATCCCGATCCTCGCTTCTAATGTCTTGCGAAGAGGTGGACTGAGGGGTCTTGGATGGGAATGGGGGAGGGGAGCTAGGGGCCTCGCTGTCAAGTTGTCCCCAACCGAGAACTGTCCGACTTCACCCGTGTACAGATCTCAGCAAATCACGGGAGGATCGGCGAAGAGGGGGCAGTGTCGATGCGAGGGGGTGTGTTGAGGGCCTCACTCCGTTGATGCGCGCTACAAGCCTTGTTTAGATTTCTCACGTTAGCTAGCTAACGTTAGTTGGACAACTAGCTAGCTACCTGGCTAGCTAACTATCCCTATTACCCGCCTCGATTGCGATACCCCCTGTTCACTGACTGGGTTCGTGCGTCCCTGGCATGACAACGAACGAACCTAACTGCACTGTCGCGACATCCAACAAGCTAACGTAGCCAACTGTCCGCCTTCTCAGAGCTGTCCGCCCCCTAGCTAGAGCCAAGCCACAATTGTCAATAAAATGCACACGAAGCATCCATATGACCAGTCTTGCAATGGCACAGTCACCGCTTCCCAACAAATGTTCGTCCTCTTTTTCTATCCAACTAAACGCTAGCTAGGTTCCAGCGTTATGTCTCGATAGCTGAACGGCTTCGCGATGTGTCAGAGCTGTGATGCTGGCAAACCGAGAAATGACCATTCCCCAGTCAGATTTGGCTGACTAGCTAGCAGTGCAGCATTCGATTGAATCTCGCATCATTTTTGGCGCAGTTATCGAGCTATCTGACGTTAGATTGCTAATACATTTCCTATGAAAACACAGCCGCTAGTTAAATAAACAGAAAACAAAATGCGTATTGATGGCCTTCGTCCAAGAAGATGGATCCATCACTCGCTAGCAACTAGCAGTTCCATTTATTAGCAGATCGTTGCGCTTCTGTTGAAAACCGTGGGCATGGCACACTTTAGATTGATGCCAGGAGGGTACTAGGCAACCAAAGTGAGTGACAGTGGGTTTGCACGTTACATGGACAGGAAAAGGGGCGGGACGTCTTTTAATTCTGGATGTGGATTCTGAGAACCACTCAAGTTAGGTCGATGCATACAAGGAACGGCACACATAGAATACAGCTAAAAATCAACGACAAATAATTCCGATTTTTTGCCATATTTCCTTATGAGTTCATAATAGATCTATTTAGGGTGATTACCGGTATTGGTTTTTCAATGGCACAGGGATCAACGGATTAATATTGCAGTTCCCACCCACTAATGATCTGCGGGTTTGCACTGCAAATGCACGCAATTAGATGATGGAGTTTATGGACGTTAGGAGCCCCCCCAAGAACAATGTCTAATTGCTGATACAAAAAAGCAACATTCGCACATTGCATGTCACCATTAATATCCGCACTATGAGGAGATTTGATGTAAGGTTCCTCTTTTTAATTCACCTGCACATTAATTTTCTCTGCTGTTCTTTTTCGTACAATCCATTATGTACAATGACACTACATATTATTTGAATAATGCAAGATTTTAAATCACAACAGTTTTAAAAATGACATTCAGTAGCAAAAGGTTTTTCAATAGTTGTTCATTCTGAAAAAAAATATTAATTGGAATATAATATTGGAATATAACTAATAACATTGAAATATAACGTTTAATAACAATAACTCATAACTAATTCATTCAGTGTAACATTGATGTGGCAACTCTTATGCTCTGCTATTGCACGATTCTAATTTGTACATAGGTCACAAATAAAGCTATCCCCAGTAATAGTGGAGCACAACTCATAAGCCCACCTGTGACTAAAAACGGGGAGAGATGCCAATTGAAATGCTCTCTCTTAAAAATGTAGCTAGCTATCAAGCTAAATCAAATCGTATTTCTCACATGCACCAAATAGACCTTACTGTGCAATACTTACTTAAAAAGTAACACAATAAAATAACAATAACGAGGCTATATACAGGCGGGTACCAGAACCGGGTCAATGTGCGGGGGTACAGGTTATTCAAGGTAATTTGTACATGTAGGCCCCAGTGATGTACTGGGCTGTATGCCCTACCCTCTGTAGCGCCTTACGGTCGGATGCCGAGCAGTTGCTATACCAGGGGGTGATGCAACCGGTCAGGATGCTCTCGATGGTGCAGCTGTATAACTTTTTGAGGATCTAGGAACACATGCCAAATCTTATCAGGTCCCTGAGGGGGAAAAGGCCTTCTTCACGACTTTCTTGATGTGTTTGAACCATGATAGTTTGCTGGTGATGTTGACACCAAGGAACTTGAAACTCTTGACCCGCTCCACTACAGCCCCGTCAATGTGACGGCCCTCCTTTTCCTGTAGTCCACGATAATCTCCTTTCTCTTGCTCACGTTGAAAGAGAGGTTGTTGTCTTGGCACCACACTGCCAGATCCCTGACCTCCTCCCTATAGGCTATCTCATCGTTGTCGGTGATCAGGCCTACCACCATTGTGTTGTCAGCAAACTTAATGATGGTATTGGAGTCGTGCTTGGCCACGCAGTCGTGGGTGAATGGGGAGTACAGGAGGGGACTAAGCACACACCCCTGAGCGGCCCCCGTGTTGAGGATCAGAGTGGCAGATGTGTTGTTGCCTACCCTTACCACCTGGGTGCGGCCCGTCAGGAAGTCCAGGATCCAGTTGCAGAGGGAGGTGTTTAGTCCCAGGGTCCTTAGCTTAGTGATGAGCTTTGTGGGCGCTATGATGTTGAACGCTGAGCTTTAGTCAATGAACATCATTCTCACATAGGTGTTCCTTTTGTCCAGGTGGGAAAGGGCAGTGTAGAGTGCGATTGAGACTGCGTCATCTGTAGATCTGTTAGGGCGGTGTGCGAATTGGAGTGGGTCTAGGGTTTCCAGGATGATGGTGTTGATGTGAGCCATGACCAGCCTTTCAAAGCACTTCATGGCTACCGACGTGAGTGCTACGGGGCGATAGTCATTTAGGCAGGTTACCTTAGTGTTCTTGGGCACAGGCACTATGGTGGTCTGCTTGAAACATGTAGGTATTAAATACTCGGACAGGGAGAGGTTGAAAATGTCAGTGAAGACACTTGCCAGTTGGTCCGCGCATGCTCTGAGTACACATCCTGGTAATCCGTCTGGCCCCGCAGCCTTGTGAATGTTGACCTGTTTAAAGGGTCTTACTCAGATCATCTACGGAGAGCGTTATCACACAGTCGTCCATAACAGCTGGTTCTCTCATGCATGCTTCAGTGTTGCTTTCCTCGAAGCAAGCATAAAAGGCATTTAGCCCATATGGTAGGCTCGCGTCACTGGGCAGCTCGCGCCTGGTTTTCCTTTTTTAGTCTGTAATAGTTTGCAAGCCCTGCCACCTCCGACGAGCATCATAGCTGGTGTAGTAGGATTCAAACATCGTCCTGTATGAATACTTTGCCTGTTTGATGGTTCGTCTGAGGGCATAGCAGGATTTCATATAAGCATCCGGATAGGTATCCTGCTCATTGAAAGCAGCAGCTCTAGCCTTTAGCTCTGTGCGGATGTTGCCTGTAATCGATAGCTTCTGGTTGGGATATGTACATACGGACACTGTAGGGACGACGTTGTCGATGCACTTATTGACAAACCCGGTGACCGAGGTGGTATACTCCTCAATGCCATTGGATGAATCCCGGAAACATATTACAGTCTGTGCTATCAACACAGTCCTGTAGCGTAGCATCCGCGTCATCTGACCACTTCTGTATTGAGCGAGTCACTGGTACATCCTGCTTTAGTTTTTGCTTGTAAGCAGGAATCAGGAGGATATAATTTTGTCAGATTTGCCAAATGGAGGGCGAGGGAAAACGTTGTATGGGTCTCTGTGGGTGGAGTAAAGGTGGTCTAGAGTTTTTTCCTCTGGTTGCACGTGACATGTTGGTAGAAAGGAGTTCAAACGGATTTAAGTTTGCCTGCATTAAAGTCCCCGGCCACTAGGAGCGCCGCTTCCGGATGAGCATTTTCTTGTTTGCTTATGGCCTTATACAGTTCGTTGAATGTAGTCTTAGTGCCAGCATCGGTTTGTGGTGGTAAATAGACAGCTACAAAAAAATATTTAATGAAAACTCTCTTGGTACGTTGAGGGAGAGTGTGGTCTACAGCTTATCATCATGAGGTACTGTACCCCAGACGAGCAATACCTCGATACTTCCTTAATATTAGACATCGCGCACCAGCTGTTATTGACAAATAGACACACAGCACCACCCCTCGTCTTACCGGACGTAGCAGTTCTGTCCTGCCGATGCACGGAAAAACCAGCCAACTGTATATTATCTGCGTCGTCATTCAAACATGACTCTGTGAAACATAAGACATTACCGTTTTTAATATCCAGTTGGTAGGATAGTTTCGAATGGAGCTCATCCAGTTTATTTTCCAGTGATTGCACGTTGGTCAATAGAACAGATGGTAGAGGGTGTCTTCACTGACATTTTCAACTTCTCCCTGTCTGAGTCTGTAATACCTACATGTTTCAAGGAGACCACCATAGTCCCTGTGCCCAAGAACACTAAGGTAACCTGCCTAAATGACTACCGACCCGTAGCACTCACGTCTGTAGCCATGAAATGCTTTGAAAGGCTGGTCATGGCTCACATCAATACCATTATCCCCGAAACACTAGACCCACTCCAATTTGCATACCGCACCATCAGATCCACAGATTTTGCCATTTCTATTGCACTCCACACTGCCCTTTCACACCTGGACAAAAGGAACACCTATGTGAGAATGCTATTCATTGGCTACAGCTCAGCGTTAAACACCATAGTGCCTCAAAGCTCATCACTAAGCTAAGGACCCTGGGACTAAACACCTCCCTCTGCAACTGGATCCTGGACTTCCTGACAGGCCGCCCCCAGGTGGTAAGGGTAGGTAACAACACATTCCCCACGCTGTTCCTCAACACGGGGGCTCCTCGGGTGCGTGCTCAGTCCCCTCCTGTAATCCCTGTTCACTCATGACTGCACGGCCAGGCACGACTCCAACACCATTATCAAGTTTTCACAACAGTGGTAGGCCTGATAACTGACAACAATGAGACAGCCTATAGGGAGGTGACCGTATGGTGCAAGGACAACAACCTCTCCCTCAACGTAATCAAGACAAAAGGAGATGATTGTGGACTACAGGAAAAGGAAGACCGAGCATGCCCCCATTCTCATCGACGGGTCTGTAGTGGAGCAGGTTGAGAGCTTCAAGTTCCTTGGCGTCCACATCACCAACAAACTAACATGGTCCAAGCACACCAAGACAGTCGTGAAGAGGGCACAACAAAACCTATTCCCCCTCAGGAGACTGAAAAGATTTGGCATGGGTCCCCAGACCCTCAAAATGTTTTACAGCTGCACCATCGAGAGCATCCTGACGGGTTGCGTCACTGCCTGGTATGGCAACTGCTCGCCCTCCGACCACATGGCCCATTACATCACCGGGGCCAAGCTTCCTGCCATCCAGGACCTATATACCAGGCGGTGTCAGAACAAGGCCCTAAAAATTGTCAAAGACTCCAGCCACCCTAGTCAAACTATTTACTCTGCTACCGCACGGCAAGCGGTACCCGGAGTGCTAAGTCTAGGTCCAAGAGGCTTCTAAACAGCTTCTACCCCCAAGCCATAAGACTCCTGAACAGCAAATCAAATGGCTACCCAGACTATTTGCATTGCCCCCACCCCACTTCTACGCTGCTGCTACTCTGTTATTATCTATGCATAGTCACTTTAAGAACTCTACCTACACGTACATATTACCTCAATACCGGTGCCCCTGCACCGGTACCCCCTGTATATAGCCCCACTATTGTTATTTACTGCTGCTCTTTAATTATTTGTTATTTTATTTCTTTTTTTTGTGGTATTTTTCTTAAAACCGCATTGTTGGTTAAGGGCTTGTCAGTAAGCATTTTACTGTAATGTCTACTACACCTGTTGTATTCGGCGCATGTGACAAATAAAATTTGATTTGATTTAGAGACGGGTTACCCACTTGCTGATGAATTCTCACAAGGAACCCCGATCGCCGTCCCCTGTACCTCTGTCTTTTCCTCACACAAATTATTTGGGCCTGGTCTCGGAGAAACAGTATATCCTTTGCGTCGGACTCATTAAAGAAAAAATCTTTGTCCAGTTCGAGGTGAGTAATTGCTGTTCTGATATCCAGAAGCTATTTTCGATCATAAGAGACAGTAGCAGCAACATGTACAAAATAAGTGACAAACAATGCAAAATTGGTAGTAAGGTTGCTCGTTATCACTCCTAGCAGCTAATGCTAACTAACTAGCTGGCTAGCATTTACTGATAGTGAAGTTGCTAGTTAGCAAGTTAGAATAAACTATCGCTAACTGTTCTAGTCATTGCCTAAATGACAGGTAGAAACCCATCTATAACCATAAAGGGGTAACTAGCCCCCAGGGATCAGTTACCCACACTCATCCAACATTTTACTACTTTACAAAAAATATATATATTTTTTTCTCTCTAAACAAGTGGATTATTTATCTTAAGACGTTCCTATTTGTATATTTAAAAAATTATAGTTCTAACTTCATTAGAATATATCTACAACTTTTTCAAAATTAAAAAATAGATAAACTTACCTCAAAATGGTTTAGTTGAAATATCTCCCAAAGTTGTGATGACACAGAGGGAATCACAGAGGGACTTGCCTAGTTAAATAAAGGTTAAATAAAATAAATAAAAACAATGTGCTGAGCAAGAGCAGTGGCAGCCAGGAAAGTGTTGGGGAAATAATTTGGTGACATCTTGTGGTCTTAATGTGAATTACAGGGGGTGGGGGAAGTTACCCCCAGGGGGCAAGATACCACCCAGTACCCTATTTTTAATAGGTTAGAACACTGATGACAATTTCTTTGGAGACCATTACAGCATATAAAAAACAACAACATGATAAATAAATAAACAGAATCACCACGACAGTAAAGCAAATGTAGCGAGCAAAACTTTTGAAGAAGTGTAATGACATCTTGTGGCCATATTGCATAATTACACTCTCAAACGGGCAGGCCCTCGAGAGCTTTCAGGTCCCTGAAAAAGCTAAGATAAATAATAAATTGAAAATAACAGCAGGAGCTTTAAAATATCAACCACACATTTGAGTCAAGAGAACACACCCACATTTGAAATCAAGGCCAAGGGAAAGACGCAGTGTTTATAAATCTATAAATGATGGGTATGGGACCTGGGTATGATGGGATACACATCACTAGAAAGAAGCGGAAGTTTGAGTTTCACTTTCCAAGCGTAGATCACATTCCCTTTCCATTCTGAGGCGACTGTTGAGGGGTTTCCACTAGATAGTCAGATTTATATTTTGTGGCTGTGCTATGTCTGTAGTTTGGTTATATCGTAAAAATTCCTGAAAACTAAAATAATATTTTTGGTCATAATTTAAGGTTAGGCATACGTTTAGCAGTGGGATTAAGGTTAGGTTTAAAATCAAATTTTATTCAGAAGATACATTTTAGAAGTAGGCGGGGTGGTAACTAGTGACGACCCTGTTGAGGGTTGAGAGGGAGGCTACAGCTAGAGAGGACAAAGTCAAAAAACACAGAATCAATAGGCTCAGTCAGTTGTCTGCTCACTTCACTACAAGCCTTCTGCAGACATAAACAAGGTAAGACATTCAGGGTACCGGTATTATAGTTTCTATATAGTTTATATGTCTTTATATATTTGTTTATATTGTAGCAACCCTCTAGGACTAGGACTATCATGCAGGGCCTCATGGGCAAAGGAGTTGCACCTAGTTCAGCTCTGATAGGCCACTAGGTTTGGGGGTTGAGGGGGTTAGAGAAATGGGAGATAAGAGGATGTAACTCAACCGCATACCCATAGTACACTATCGCAGAAATTTCTCCTCGAGTTGGTTTCTTTCCACCATTGGTGGCCAAACCTAAAGGTCCTGATGAGCAGCTGATTGTTAGAGAAGGGTTGGAGTAAAAGCCTGCACACCCAGTAAATCTAAAGAACGAGTGTTTGCCAAAGTTTTATGACTTAGACATAAATATGCCTTGTTAGTTCAACCGTTTCAGCTTACACTTCACTTTTGACCCTGAAAAGAGGAATCCTTATCTGCTCAATCTAATCAGAGACCTAATGAACAGCAGGAGCTTTAAAAGTGCAGCAGCGTGAGGCCGTAGCAAGGGAAGGGCCAACCAAAGTCAACGTTGACTTTGGTTGGCCCTTCCCTCGCTACGGCCTCACGCTGCTGCACTTGTTTGCTCACAATATCGCCTTCGACAACAATTGCAACATCAGTAGTCCCCCCCTTCGAACCAAACAGGGGAGACTACGGCTTTCATCACTATTACAACTATGAACGTATGTTACCTTATCCAGACGGGGATGAATACGACACACTGGGAAATCTCAACCACAATGGCAACCACAACAAAGCACTTCTTGCTTATGTCACTAAAAGCTGCTACAACTCCCTGGATTCTAAGGACAACAAGATACCGAGTTGTATTCAGAGTCAGACAGGAAGGCTATATGAGTTTCAGAGTGGACAAGCTCTACATAACACAGAACCATCCATACAGCCACCCACAAGGAATTGCATACAACCCACGGACCACCTATGAGGTCACACACAATCTCCTCAGAGAGATCCAAAGATTTCGGGAACTCCCTGGAATGACGCCAGGTGAAATCCGAAGCTGCTACAAAAGAGATGTGAGTCAGCTGGGGTGCCTCAGCAGGGATAGCACTGCTGCTGATTTTTGTATTCGGTGGAGAGGATTTAATTTGTCCGTACGGTGGACTGCAGGGTGCTGGGGTAATGAGCAACAACTGTCAGGATGAAGCTGGAAATAAAGAGCACACAGAGAGGGAGAGCCCAGATCAGATGGACGGACATCTCCAGAAGGCTCCTGGACCAGTGGTGCTTTATAAGAACAAGAGAGGCTGGACTACACCGTGGTCAGGGGCGGGGCCCCTGGGAGCTACGACACCTCAGTGCTCCTGAATCCCGGCCTGCAGGCCAGGCTGCACCAGGAGAACTCTCATTGGTTCTAGTGGGGTCCTGAGTGTCACGACGCCAGTGGGGAGGATCCCCTTTATTTATCGCTCTGTGAAGCCAGTCTGCAGCTGGGTTAAAGATGGAAAGGCCTGCGCTCAACTTTACATCAGGAAGTACTTTGATCAATGGAAGGACGCTTTCTACTACTTCTGGATTGGCTTCCACTCCAAAGGCAAACTTGCCTTTATGGAGTAGGAGACCTACCAATAGGCAGTGAAATTCTCCAAGGAGGATTGGGGGGGACATACCAAACTATGATGTGTATGTGTACCAGTCTAGTATAACCATGTCTCCTTGGGTCGAGGCCAGATTCATGCTGGAGAAATATAATAGACAAATATGCTATACTCAATCCTGGGAGAGAGATAGATTAGAGACTATAGACCTTATTTAAAGCTTTGGGGCGGCAGGTAGCCTAGCAGTTAAGAGTTGTACCAGTAACCGAAAGGTTGCTGGTTAGAATCCCTGAACCGACTAGGTGAAAAATATGTCGATCTGCCCTTGAGCAAGGCACTTAACCCTAATTGCTACTGTATGTCGCTCTGGATAAGAGCATCTGCTAATTACTAAAATGTTATAAAAAGGTTTTGTCTAGGGGTATAACGGGTGTTCGGCACAGAAGGGAAATCATGTTCATTACAACATACATTTAACTGCAGTAGACCACAATCAATTCAAATCACCAGCACATACGGAAAGTATTCAGGTCCCTTGACTTTTTCCACATTTTGTTACGTTACAGCCTTATTAAAAATTGAATTTAATTATTTTTTCCTCTCATCAATCTACACACAATACGGGTTCAAGTCCGGGCTCTGGCTGTGCCACTCAAGGATATTCAGAGACTGTGTGCCTAGGGTTGTTGTTCTGTTGGAAGGTGAACCTTCGCCCCAGTCTGATGTCCTGAGTGCTCTGGAGCAGGTTTTCACCAAGGATCTCTCTGTACTTTGCTCCTGTACTCTGCATCTTTCCCTCAATCCTGACTAGTCTCCCAGTCCCTGCCGCTGAAAAACATCCCCACAGCATGATGCTGCCACCACCATGCTTCACCGTAGGAATGGGGCCAGGTTTCCTCCAGATGTGATGCTTTGCTTTCAGGCCAAAGTTGCATTTGGTTTCATCAGATCAGAGAATCTTGTTTCTCATGGTCTGAGTCCTTTAGGTGCCTTTTGGCAAATCTCCAAGCAGACTGTCATGTGCCTTTTACTAAGGTGTTGCTTCCGCATGACCACTCTACCATAAAGGCCTGCTTGTTGGAATGCTGCAGAGATGGTTGTCCTTCTGGAAGGTTCTCCTATCTCCACAGAGGAACTCTGGAGCTTTGTCAGAGTGACCATCGGGTTCTCAGTCACCTCCCTGACCAAGGCCCTTCTCCCCCGATTGCTCAGTTTGGCCCGGTGGCCAGCTCTAGGAAGAGTCTTGGTGGTTCCAAACATCTTCAATTTAAGAATGATGGAGGCCACTGTGTTCTAGGGGACTTTCAAGTCTGCAGACATTTTTTGGTACCCTTCCCTAGATCTGTGCCGCGACACAATCCTGTCTCGGAGCTCTACGGACAATTCCTTCGACCTCATGGCTTGGTGTTTGCTCTGACATGCACTGTCAACTGTGTGCTTTTCCAAATCATGTCCAATCAATTGAATTTACCACAGGTGGACTCTAATCATGTTGTAGAAACATTTCAAGGATGATCAATGGAAACAGGCTGCACCTGAGCTCAATTTCAAGTCTCATAGCAAAGCTTCTGAATAATTATGTATATAAGGTATCTGTTTTTTATTCATAATACATTTGCAAACATTCAGAAAAACCTGTTTTCGCTTTGTCATTATGGGGTATTGTGTGTAGATTGATCAGGATAATTATTATTTAAATAAGGCTGCAATGTAACAAAATGTGGAAAGAGTAGAGAGGTCTGAATACTTTCCGAATGCATTGTAGGCCTGCTCATCGTCAGCTTATATTCAGTGACAGTCATTCTATTTGAAAGTTATTTTTCAGAAAGACAAGAATGTCCACATTCTCTGCTAAGAGGGCAGCTCCGTTAGCTGGAAGTGTTTCCCCTAGTATTTCTTCTAGTAGAGGGAGAGTAGGAGATTGGAGACCATAGATCTTATTTACAGCTACAAAAAGTGCAGTGTAGGTACTAGGTAGCTAGAACAAGGTTCTATTTTTATTTTTTTAATCAGAGCATAGAACAATGTCAGTGTAACCGTAGATACAAATGTAGTGAAAGACAGAACAGAAAATGTAACTTGTATTGTGCATCAATAAAAAGCATGACTATATACACCACATGCACATGAACACTGAGCTACACAACTATTTAGACACACTAACAACCTACGAGAGAACAAAACCCCAAAAACAGTAACAGAACAGAGAGGAGTTGCACGAGAGAGAGAGGGCTCATATACAGAATATATCTCAGAATAGGAGTGCTGATCTAGGATCAGGTCCCCCCTGTCCATATAATCTTGTTCACTATGATCTAAAAGGCCAAGCTGATCTTAGATCAGCACTACCTACTATTCTGAGATGCTTTATGAATACATGCTGATAGAGATTGTAGGAACAGTGACTGGAATGCTGGCCAGGGCTATGTATACAGTCATGAGAATCTTGTGGAGAATTCTATATTTTTTCCCCCTCTTTCCCAATCACAACACTGTCCATTCCATTAGTCCTGTTGTTGTAGTTGTGACTGCTGGAAGTAGTCACAGAACAATTTTCTGACCTCCTCACCCTGGAGGTGGTCTGAAGTTCCAGGGGGAGAGGGGGCGCGGGCCGTAGTGTGACCAGGCTGGGGGTTCTCACCCTTGGTTACCTCACCATGCCATTCCCCCTGGAACAAATCTCCATGGGCCTCACACACGTTATGCAGGATGCAGCAGGCCAGGATCATGGTGGGTACCACGTCTAGGCTGCAGTCGTTCCTCTTGCTCAGACATTGCCAGCGCGCCCGCAGGCGAAGAAGCGCCGTTGCCGCCCCACGCCTTGCCCGCACAAATCGCTACAGCAGGAGACAAAGTAACCAGGTTAAACGTTGATAAACTTCTTTTTTTATTTTGTATTATTATTTACTGCAGCAAAACTCTGGGTCTACTACAGTCTAATGTGTAAATTTAGCTCACAACTGTGTAAAACGTCTGAAATGTTCACTGAAATTGGGATTTTTTAAAACACGTTACTACTTTGAGTTTAATCCATGAGTGATTCTGTTTTGCGTTGTTGAAAATAAAACCTGCCTGGTTGAAGGCCCTCCGGGCCTCCGCGAGCCCTCCTTCCTCCTCCTCCACATCATCCTCCTCCTTCTTCTTGGAATAGGCCTTCATCAGCCAGGGCTGGAGGGGGTACCCTGGCTCCCCCAACAACACATATCTGGACAAGATAATGTGCTCTCAGTCAATTTAGCTGGTAGGACACAGGTCACCAGAGGGATAACAATAATAATTGTAGCACTGGACTACTACTTTGGTCATACTTATACAAGTAACAATGATAGCACTATCTAAAAAGGGAAATAATAATAATATCAATGATACCTCAGGGGCTTTCCCATGAAGCTCGGGGGTGGGTCAGGTGACAGCACGCCCTCAGAGGCCGACGCCCAAAGTGCTGAGTTCTGCAAGATGGCTGTCGGCTCAGTGCTGCCAGGGAAACCAGCACAGACGTCCCAGAACTGACCCAGCCCATTCACAGCCACCTAACAGACAGATAGGAGTGTTACTACCTCACAGACAGGCAGATGAATGTTACTATCTCACAGACAGACAGGCAGTCATACACAACCATATACTGTAAAACTTAAATTAAATGCAGAGTCTCAAATAGCCACCTGTCCCTTTCAATAGCCGGGCATCGACACACATTTCAGCAAATGTGTGTCTAAATGAATTGTTATCGGCACACGCTCTCCATGGTGCTGAAACGCAAAATCGGGGGTTTATGATAGGCAGTCTAGTCTTTGCAAGTCTGATCTGCGAAGGATGTTATTCTAATGTTTATCTTGGTCATACTGGTCAAAATAAACAACGTCTTTTCAACATTTTATTGAGCAAAAATAGACGCTTGGCTCAAATAGAAGCCTGTCTCTAATAAAAGCTGGCTGTGTTCAGCGATTGAAGCAAATAAAAGCCAGGGCTATTTATTGCAGCAGAGGTCCTGTCCTACCTGGGAGACCACAGAGAGCCACCCGTCTGGGTTGGCGTAGTTGGCCACGTTAGCGGACGGCGTGAGGATGGCAGTGTGGAGGGTTGCCACGGCACCCACGCAATGAGGGAAGCCCCAGCGAGATAGGAAGTGATGTGCAGAGTCTTCCACTTCCTGTACGCTGGGCGAGCATAGGTAGACGGGCCGGAGTAGTGTGACGATGGCGTGACACACGTCCCTCACACACTTACACACCGTGGAGCTGCCCACGCCAAACAGCCCACTGATGGTGCGGTACTCAATGTTGGACGCCAGCCGCCACAGGGCAACCGCCACACGCTTCTCCAGCGGAAGCGCCCTGCGGAAGTGGGTGTCCTGGCGAGCCAGGCGAGGTTTCAGCTTGCCACAAAGGAAGAAGAAGGTCTCCCGGCTCATGCGGAACTTCTCCAGCCAATCAGAGGGCTGGAACTCAGTCATCACTACCCGCTCCCACCAATCAGTGCACTCCGTGCTGGTCCAGGGTCGGGTACGGATGTCACAGCTGCAGCGCAAGTCTCGAGCTGTCAGCATCTGGAGAGAGAAAGAGGGAGAGACAGAGAGGGGGGGGGGGGGGTCTTTGTTTTCACCAGTGATACAAATCAGTATTATAAACCGGGTGGTTTAAGCCCTGAATGCTTATTGGCCGAAAGCCGTGGTATATCAAACCCTATACCACGGGTATGACAAAACATTTATTTGTACTGCTCTAATTACATTGGTAACCAGTTTATAATAGCAATAAGGCACCTTGGTGGTTTGTGGTATATTGCCAATATGCCACGGCTAAGGGCTGTATCCAGGCACTACGCGTTGAGTTGTGCTTAAGAACAGCCCTTAGCCGTGGCATATTGGCCACAGTGGTGACCTGTCATTCAGGGCAGGTGGGGCCCGTTTTGAGCCCCACCTGTTTAGCAAAAATGTGTATATATACACACACACACACACACATATATAGATCCAGTTGCAGGGGGAGGTGTTTAGTCCCAGAGTCCTTAGCTTAGTTATGAGCTTTGTGGACACTGTGGTGTTGCACGCTGAGCTGTAGTCGATAAACAGCATTCTCACATACAGTGCCGTGAAAAAGTATTTGCCCCCTTCCTGATTTCTTATATTTTTGCACGTTTGTCACACTTAAATGTTTCAGATTATTAAACATTTTTTTATATTACACCAAGATAACACAAGTAAACACAAACTGCAGTTAACTGATACTTGTATTTATTAAGGGAAAAAAGCTATCCGAACCTTCATGGCCCTATGTGAAAAAGTAATTGCCCCCCCCCTTGTTAAATCATGAATTTACTGTGGTTAATCCCATGTTTTGGAAAGCGGAGTTCAATTTCACTAGCCACACCCAGGCCTGATTACTGAAAGACCTGTTGAATCAAGAAATCACTTAAATAGAACCTGTCTGACAAAGTGAAGTAGGCCAAAAGATCTCAAAAAGCAAGACATCATGCCGCGATCCAAAGAAATTCAGGAACAGATGAGAAACAAAGTAATTGACATCTATCAGTCTGGAAAGGGTTACAAAGCCATTTCTAAAGCTTTGGGACTCCAGCAAACCACGGTGAGCGCCATTATCCACAAATGGAGAAAATTTGGAACAGTGGTGAACCTTCCCAGGAGTGGCTGGCCTACCAAAATTACCCCAAGAGCGCAGCGACGACTCATCCAAGAGGTCACAAAAGAACCCACAACAACATCTAAAGAACTGCAGGCCTCACTTGCCTCAGTTAAGGTCAGTGTTCATGACTCAACCATAAGAAAGACACTGGGCAAAAATGGCATCCATGGCAGAGTTCCAAGCGAAAACCACTGCTGACCAAAAAGAACATAAAGGCTCATTTCACTTTTGGCAAAAAACATCTTGATGATCCCCAAGACTTTTGGGAAAATATTCTGTGGACTGACAGGACAAAAGTTAAACTTTTTGGAAGGTGTGCGTCCCGTTACATCTGGTGTAAAAGTAACACAGCATTTCAGAAAACGAACATCATACCAACAGTCAAATATGGTGGTGGTAGTGTGATGGTCTGGGGCTGCTTTGCTGCTTCAGGACCTGGACGACTTGCTGTGATTGATGGAACCATGAATTCTGCTCTCTACCAAAAAAATCCTGAAGGAGAATGTCCGGCCATCAGTTCGTGACCTCAAGCTGAAGCGCACTTGGGTTCTGCAGCAGGACAATGATCCAAAACACACCAGCAAGTCCACCTCTGAATGGCTTAAAAAAGCAAAATTAAGGTTTTGGAGTGGCCTAGTCAAAGTCCGGACTTGAATCCACTTGAGATGCTGTGGCGTGACCTTAAAAAGGCTGTTCGTGCTCGAAAACCCTCCAATGTGGCCGAATTAAAACAATTCTGCAAAGAAGAGTGGGACAAAATTCCTCCACAGCGATGTGAAAGACTCATTGCCAGTTATCGCAAACGCTTGATTGCAGTTGTTGCTGCTGAGGGTGGCACAACCAGTTATTAGGTTTAGGGGGCAATTACTTTTTCACATAGGGCCATGAAGGTTCAGATAGCTTTTTTCCCTTAATTAATATAATCATCACTTAAACTGCATTTTGTGTTTACGTGGGTTATCTTTGTGTAATATTAAAATTTGTTTGATGATCTGAAACATTTAAGTGTGACATATGTGCAAAAAAATAAGAAATCAGGAAGGGGGCAAATACTTTTTCACAGCACTGTATATAACAATAAAAAAAATGGAATGAGTAGGTGTGTCCAAACTTTTGATTGGTACTGTGTGTGTGTGTGTGTGTGTGTGTGTGTGTATATATATATATTTTTTTATTGTTACTATTTTCTACATTGTAGAAAATCAAAACTATGAAGTAACACATATTGAATCATGTAGTCACCAAAAGTGTTAAACAAATCAAAATATATTTTATATTTGAGATTCTTCAAAGTAGCCACCCTTTGCCTTGATGACAGCTTTGCACAAAATTGGCATTCTCTCAACCAGCTTCATGAGGTAGTCACCTGGAATGCATTTCAATTAACAGGTGTGCCTTGTTCAAAGTTAATTTGTGGAATTTCTTTCCTTCTTAATGAGTTTGAGCCAATCAGTTGTGTTGTGACAAGGTAGGGGTGGTATACAGAAGATAGCCCTATTTGGTAAAAGACCAAGTCCATATTATGGCAAGAACGTCTCAAATAAGCAAAGAGAAATGACAGTCCGTCATTACTTTAAGACATCAAGGTCAGTCAATGCAGTCAAAAAAAAAACATAAAGTTCTATGATGAAACTGGCTCTCATGAGGACCGCCACAGGAAAGGAAGACCCAGAGTTACCTCTGCTGCAGAGGATAAGTTCATTAGAGTTAATTGCACCTCAGATTGCAGCCCAAATAAATGCTTCACAGAGTTCAAGTAACAGACATCTCAACATCAACTGTTCAGAGGAGACTGCGTGAATTAGGCCCTCAGGGTCAATTGCTGCAAAGAAACCATTACTAAAGGACACCAATAAGAAGAAGAGACTTTCTTGGGCCAAGAAACATGAGCAATGGACATTAGACCGGTGGAAATCTGTCCTTTGGTCTGATGAGTCCAAACTGGAGATTTTTTGTTCCAACCGCCATGTCTTTGTGAGACGCAGAGTAGATAAACGGATGATCTCTGCATGTGTGGTTCCCAGCATGAAGCACGGAGGAGGTGGTGTGGGGGTGCTTTGCTGATTACACTGATTTATTTAGAATTCAAAGCACACTTAACCAGCATGGCTACACAGCATTCTGCAGCGATACGCCATCCCATCTGGTTTGCGCTTAGTGGGACTATCATTTGTTTTGACCCAAAACACACCTCCAGGCTGTGTAAGGGCTATTTGACCAAGGAGAGTGATGGAGTGCTGCATCAGATGACCTGGCCTCTACAATCAACCGACCTCAACCCAATTGAGATGGTTTGGGATGAGTTGGACCGCAGAGTGAAGGAAAAGCAGCCAACAAGTGCTCAGCATATGTGGGAACTCCTTCAAGACTGTTGGAAAAGCATTCCTTGAATAATATCAAATATATAATATTTGTTTAAAACTTTTTTGGTTACTACATGATTCCATATGTGTTATTTCATAGTGTTGATGTCTTCACTAGTATTCTACAATGTAGAAAATAGTAAAAATAAAGAAAAACCCTTTAATCAGTAGGTTTTTATTTTTTTATTTGGATCTCTTTTAGTCCCCATTTGGACTAATCTTCCAAGAGTCCTTAAACATTAAAATACAATTTATAATACAAACCCATTTTCACATATAACACACTATTACAAACATACATAATATACTAACATAATGACCCAACAAATACTCAATCTAAAAAATATAGATTCTTCATCTACTAAAGTCCCACAACATTTCTATGTATTATATTTAAATAGTTTTAAAATAATGTTTAAATTTATATATTGAAAGGTTTCTAGTTTGCTCAGTTAATTTATTCCATTTCTTTATTGCTCTAAATCGAAATGTTATTTTGCCTATTTCTCTTTTCTGTCTGGATAACGCATAGATGGTGGACAATCTATTCCTAGTATATACTGAATGTCTGTCTCTTACCAACTGAATACTGTTGTGAATAGAACTTGGCCGTATTAAATTATGTATATTATGAAATAAAATAAGCATGTTTTTTTCAATTATCTTGTCGATTGATGACCAACCAAGAACACTGCGCATGACTGCAACAGAAGAACCTTAAAACAATCCTTGCTGCTTTGTTCTGTGCATTCTGCAGCCTCCTAACTTCACTTGATGATGCATTTCCCCAGACCACAGAACAGTAGTTCACCTGACTCTCAATTAATGCTGGTGTTATTTGCTGAATAATTTTTCCTGGTAAATATTTAGCTATCCTTCTGATAATGCAAGCTGTTTTAATATTTATTTTTTTACATAGATTAGTTATTTGAGACGACCGTGATAAGCAGTTGTCTAGCTGCACTACCAATACTTTGGTTTCTGCCACTTCTTCAATATGTACTCCTCCCATATTTAATTGTATCCCATGCTGTTTTGGCCTTTTCCTAGTTGAACAGACCAACATAACTTTGGTTTTCTTGGTGTTTAAAACAAGTTTGTTTTGGCAAACCCACTCCTTGATATTCTCCAAATCTCCTTGTAAAGCTTGCTGCACCTGTTGAACCGATTGTCTTGCTGCATAAATTGTAGTATCATCTGCAAATATAGTAGCTTGAGTTTCAACTAAGGTTGGTATATATTAAATAAAGAAGTGGCCCAAGGCAGCTGCCCTGCGGTATTCCACAGTTTAACACACGAGGGGAAGAAAATGAACCATTGATATAGGTGGATTGTTTCCTATCAGTTAGATATGACTGTACCCAATTCAATGCTACCTCCTTAAAACCATAATGCATTAATTTTGGCAAAATTATTTCATGATCCACTAAATCAAATGTTGCACTGAAATCTAAAAATAGTACACCCACAAACTTGCCATTATCCATAGCATTGAGCCACTGGTCAGTCATGTCAACCAATGCAGTGGTAGTGGAATGGTTTTTGCGATAAGCATGCTGATTGGCTGTAATCAGATCATTCTTTTCCATGTACTCCCACATTTGTCTACTCACAATACCCTCCAATATCTTACTGAGAGTAGGGAGTAGACTAATTGGTCGACTATTGGCAGGAGTAATGGGTTCTTTGCAGTCTTTCGGAATAGGAGTAGGTGTGTCCAAACTTTTGACTGGTACTGTATATGTATATCTTTTTTTGTTGTTGCATGTTATTTCGGCATTAATACATGTCACATATCAGTTTGCAAACAATGTATATATAAAAAAATATTTTATTGAGTTAATAAAGCCGCATACAAACATGGTTTTTGCTTTCTTGAGTAAGGCAGCTCCAAAATGCAGGTGTTTCAGTCTAGCTCAGTGCATTCTGTGGTGGTGGGGCAGCCAGCGGAAAATACGGAGCGTAGGGGTTGGTAATGTTCTCTAGTTGCGCCGTGATTGGCTCATTGTTCTGTCACTCATGGGGACACTACGTCGCCGCAAAATCTACAGGGAGAACTCGAAAATTCAAGCCCGTTGGGTGCTGCCATAGATTTACATTAGAAGTTTCCATCCAATGTGGATCAAGGTCATTGGCCACAGATAAAATGATGTCAAATCACGTTATACCTACCATAGCTTTGATTGGACTGATCATGTCAACATCATACTTTAAAAATCTTAGCTATCAAGCTAGACAAGCAGTCATCTTCATGAATCAAGTCGACAAATTATATATAAAACTTATCGGTGCTCATCGGCCATTGGGCATAAACATTACACAACAAGTTGGAAATCGCAAATTCAACAATGAGTGGTTTGGAAGCAATCAGTGGTTAACTACAAGCTTTTCAAAGCAGTCACAAGCCTGCTATTCAGTGGAGAAGATGTGTGGTTCAAGTCTGGGTTTAAGGGTCTCTTTTCCAAGCTAAAAAGGATAAACATTCACTCGCAACACACCATGGGCCAGAAAAGGTTGAATACATTGGCCATGCTGTCATTCCAGCATGACTCCTGCTGCGTTCAAAACAACTAGAAACTCAGAACTGGGAAATCTCAGACTTCAGTGAGTTCAAGACAACTGGGAACTCTGGGGGGAAAAAAACGAGCTCTGACTGGGTAAACCAGGTTTTGAATGGTCATCCAACTCGGAATTCCAAGTCGGGAGCTCTAGAAAGAGGCCTGAGTTCCCACCTGAAGATCACTGATGTCATGATTCAACCTTGTTTTTTTCCCGAGTTCCCAGTTGCCTTGAAAGAACCATAAATCCAGAGAATGGCAGACTTTGATGACAAAAATGTGCCCAAGAAGGACTGCCGCGCCACCTTCCTGTTCAAGTGAGCACAGCACAACAAGGTGAGTCCAAAGATGTCTTGTATGCTGGTGCATAAATTATGTAATATGCCAGGGAGATATGTATACTGTAGCTAAGAAAGTATACTGTAGCTAAGAAAGTAATACTAAGTGCATGTTGTGCAGTAAGCTGTTAGTAGCCCATGTGCCTCACCCTAATAATTTGGTCCCTTTCCCCCTCATAACTTAGCCTACTGTTCTGACTTGGTGGTGCACATTTAGCCTATAGCCTGTTTAAGAGAAATATAATTATTGAATATTGTAAGAGTTTTCATTGTCTGCTTATATGCCCCCTTTATTTATCCTACGGTTCTGACGGTGTACAGGGAGAATACTGTAAGAACGGCCCATGTTCTGAATTCTGTCGCTGTACATTTCAAAAGTGCTGAAGAAATATTGACTACGTCCGTCCTAGCTCGCTCATTAATGTCTTAATCGAAATTACAGACCTCTTATCCGCTTGTCGTCCCCTTATACCATAGTTTATACATCTCAATTGTCAGTAGAAACCACATTTTGTTTAAGCAAGTCAACCATATCAGCTATGTTTTTTTTAAAGGCAGTAAATGAGGCTAAATTAACTGTTTCGCTGCCAGACAAGGCTCCGCCGATAGCCAGTTCTAGCGGTGGTAAGGATTCACTCCATGGTGCTGAAATGAAAGCTCTGCTGTTGAGACATCTTTATGAACAGTGCCTTCAGAAAGTATTCAGACCCATTTACTTTTTCCACATTGTTACGTTACAGCCTTATTCTAAAATGTATTAAATAAATAAAAACATCCTCATCAATCTACACACAAAACCCCATAATGACAAAGCCAAAAGAGGTTTTTAGAAATGTTTGCAAAGTTATTAAAAATAAAAAACAGAAATACCGTTTTTATATAAGTATTCAGAACCTTTGTTATGAGACAACAAATTTTGCTCAGGTGCACCCTGTTTCCATTGATCATCCTTGAGATGTTTCTACAACTTGATTGGAGTCGACCTGTGGTAAATTCAATTGATTGGACATGATTTGGAAAGGCACACACCTGTCTATATAAAGGTTGACATTGCACGTCAGAGCAAAAACCAAGCCATGAGGAATTGTCCGTAGAGCTCCGAGACAGGATTGTGTCGAGGCACAGATCTGGGGAAGGGTACCAAAACATTTCTGCAGCATTGAAGGTCCCCAAGAACACAGTGGCCTTCATCATTCTTAAATGGAAGAAGTTTGGAACCACCAAGTCTCTTCCTACAGCTGGCCGCCCGAAGAAACTGAGCAATCAGGGGAGAAAGGTCTTGGTCAGGGAGGTGACCAAGAACCCAATGGTCACTCTGACAGAACTCCAGAGTTCCTCTGTGGAGATGGGAGAACCTTCCAGAAGACCAACCATCTCTGCAGCACTCCACCAATCAAGCCTTTATGGTAGAGTGGCCAGATGGAAGCCACTCCTCAGTAAAAGGTACAACAGCCCACTTGGAGTTTCCCAAAAGGCACCTAAAGACTCTCAGACCATGAGAAATAAGATTCTCTGGTCTAATGAAACCAAGATTGAACTCTTTAGCCTGAATGCCAATCGTCACGTCTGGAGGAAACCTGGCCACATCCCGAGGGTGAAGCATGGTGGTGGCAGCATCATGCTGTGGGGATGTTTTTCAGAGGCAGGGACTGGGAGACTAGTCAGGATTGAGGCAAAGATGAACTGAGCAAAGTACAGAGAGTTCCTTGATGAAAACCTGCTCCACAGAGCTCAGGACCTCAGACTGGGAGAAGGTTCATCTTCCAACAGGACAACGACCCTAAGCACACAGCCAAGACAACGCAGGAGTGGCTTCGGCGACAAGTCTCTGAATGTCCTTGAGTGGCCCAGCCAGAGCCCGGACTTGAACCCGATCAAAAATCCCTGGAGAGACCTGAAAATAGCTGTGCAGCAACACTCCCCATCCAATCCAACCTGACAAAGCTTGAGAGGATCTGCAGAGAAGAATGGGAAAAACTATCCAAATACAGGTGTGCCAAGCTTGTAGCGTCATACCCGAGAAGACTTAAGGCTGTAATCACTGCTTCAACAAAGTATTGAGTAAAGGGTATTAATACGTATGTAAATGTGATAGTTTTTTATAAATTAGCAAAAAATTCTAAACTTATTTTTGCTTTGTCATTTTTGGTAATTGTGTGTAGATTGATGAGCATTTTTTTTAAATCAATTTGATTTAAATACTTTACGAAGGCACTGTAGGCCCTAACAGTTTGTGGGCACCGTTTGTCACCATTATAGTGCAATTAATGTATTGTTTAGTGTTGTGCCATGCTGGCATGCATCTAAAAAAAATAAAAAAAAATTGGTTTGCCCCTCCAAGATTTACATGCTAAAATTACCACTAATTGGCCATATACCACACGCTCTCGTGATTTATTGCTTATGGGCGCTGTTAAAGTAAGTTTTGCTAGGTCATTGTGGACTGGTAAGTATCTGCATCTGGTGCAAAATGTTGCATGTCTGAATCCAGCAATATAAAGTTGCTTTTGAGACTTTCGTTTAAAGTCTATCCAAAACCTTCACCATTCGGAGTTAATGCCTAAACATAACCTTAAACACTTCTTAATTTGACGTTTACAACCACTTCGAAATTAGAAGTTTGAGAAACATGGTTGAACGTCTTATGTGACACAGAATTTATTGCTTTGTTTATGCGTGTGCGTTTAGCTATTCGTGTATGGAACGCAGTCCAATGCACTTTAATATAAATTGCTTGGTTTAGCTTGATCAGATTACAGTACCATGAGCATTCGCCTCTGCCTTTGGAAGAAGTACTGTCTGTGGCGGATACGTCTCTTCACCTCATTGAGTCTCTGTGTATCCGCGTTGTTTATGTCTCTTCGGCGCTTCATCAGCATATAGGTCATAAGAAACATTAACGGCTGAAGCTTGTCTTCATCAGCCATTTTAATATATTTCAACCGTTGAAGAGCTTCTCACAAATGGACAAAAGCAAACATGATTTCTAACCATTGAGGTATATAAGGTTCTAACGTGCAATGGGCGTTTCGGTCGTGAACTCGGTTGCAGGAAGATTAGAACAACACCAGGTTGAACTTCCGGTAGTATTTTCCCATGAATTTCAAAATAAAAGTTTTACTGCTAATGCAAAATGTTATAGCGAACATATTATGCTATATTTTTGTCCACAAAAAAAGTACTTGAATAAATCTGATTTACTTTAACTTAACAAGACGAACAGTTTAGGAATAGGATGCAGATCTCAGTATTTTAACCAACCAACCACACCAAAGAATAAAGATATGATCAAACATGTCCAATGTTATCCATCATAGTACTCATGTACAATAACGGAAACGGAGGCATTCAAATGACATCCATTAAAAAAACTTTAATAAAACAAGATATGTACTTTGATGAATTCAGTCAAAAACAGATGTGACATATTTAAATACTGTATTTTAAACAAATAGCAGTTTTGGTGGGCTTTCTGTACATATAGAGGACAGTGTACCAAAGGTCGCAGGGACTGCTGTCTTAAGAAATCACGAAATATTATGAGTAATACACAGTGGTGTGGGCTAACTGAAGCCAGCAGTGTCCTGGAGGACACACACAAGTTGAAGTTAGAATGTTGTAAGAAATCTGGTTCTGATGTTTTCCCTCAACACAGGGGCACTATCAAGTTGTAACCTTCTTGCTTCATCTATAGTGTTGTGTTGTCACAAGTAAAAAGAGAAGACTTTACAAATTATTTCATTTTCAAATATATACAAACAAGGGGCCCACTGAGTTCAGACCTTGGCACCTTTACTCATGTATTCATAACGTATTCATGTTGTGATGTGCGAACACAGAAACAAAATATACAGAAAATGATGACACAATGACAGTTTTCTATTTGTTGTGAAAGCATCTCATATGTCTTCTCAAGTTTACTTTGAAAAAGAAGCAACTGCCACTCTGTCTACTATCAAATCAAATGTATTTATAAAGCCCTTCTTACATCAGCTGATATTTCAAAGTGCTGTACAGAAACCCAGCCTAAAACCCCAAACAGCAAGCAATGCAGATGTAGAAGCATGGTGGCTAGGAAAAACTCCCTAAAAAGGCCAGAACCTAGGAAGAAACCTAGAGAGGAACCAGGCTATGAGGGGTGGCCAGTCCTCTTCTGGCTGTGCCGGGTGGAGATTATAACAGAACATGGCCAAGATGTTCAAATGTTCATAGATGACCAACAGGGTCAAATAATAATAATCACAGTGGTTGTCGAGGGTGCAACAGGTCAGCACCTCAGGAGTAAATGTCAGTTGGCTTCTCATAACCGATCATTCAGAGTATCTCTACCGCTCCTGCTGTCTCTAGAGAGTTGAAAACAGCAGGTCTGGGACAGGTAGCACATCTGGTGAACAGGTCAGGGTTCCATAGCCGCAGGCAGAACAGTTGAAACTGGGGCAGCAGCACGGCCAGGTGGACTGGGGACAGCAAGGAGTCATCAATCAGGCCAGGTAGTCCTGAGGCATGGTCCTAGGGCTCAGGTCCTCCGAGAGAGAGAAAGAAAGAAGACAGAAAGAGAGAGAATTAGAGAGAGCATTCTTAAATTCACACAGGACACCGGATAAGACAGGAGAAATACTCCAGATAATACAGACTAACCCTAGCCCCCCGACACATAAACTACTGCAGCATAAATACTGGAGGCTGAGACAGGAGGGGTCGGGAGACACTGTGGCCCCATCCGACCATACCCCCGGACAGGGCCAAACAGGCAGGATATAACCCCACCCACTTTGCCAAAGCACAGCCCCCACACCACTAGAGGGATATCTTCAACCACCAACTTACCATCCTGAGACAAGCCTGAGTATAGCCCACAAAGATGTCCGCCACGGCACAACCCAAGGGGGGGGCGCCAACTATAACATTTCTCCCCTGTGTGAACAGTCTGATGGTATTTTAAATGGCTATGGAAGGCAAAGCATTTATTGCATATTGGACACCTATATGATTTCTTCCATGTGTGTATGGTCTTATTAATTCTAAGGCCCTGTGATCGAGTGAAGCATTTTCCACAGTCTATGCAGGAATATAAGGTTTCTCCAATCTGTGAGATATCATGTGTATCGTTAAATTTAGTTTCTGGTTGACGTATTTGCCACAGTCTTTGCAGCAATATAATTTCTCTCTTGTATGTATCTCTGTATGTTTCGCCAAGTCTTCCTTTCTTTCAAAACATTTGCCACAGACTTTACAGTAATTTGGTTTCCTTGAGTGCACACTTGGAATGTCTGGTGAAGCATACCTTCGTTCTGTAGCATTTGCCACATTCTTCGCAAGGATGCGGTCTTTCATCTATGTGACTGGTTTAATCATATTTGAAATTGCTCACTATGACATTTCAGAGTTTCCTAATTCCTACCAGCACGTGAATGTGGCATACGTCATTCAGTGACAAACACATCAAGAGCTGTAATTTGGTCGTCACTAGCGTCTATGGCCGCAGTCATAAACCCTGCCCATTTCTACAATTTATCTTCTGAAAATGTGATTTAAAACCTAACCCTAACCTTTTTTTACCTTTATTTTATCAGGGAGTCAGACTGAGACCAAGGTCTCTTACAGATGAGCCCTGAATTACATAAAATGCAAGTAGAAAGAAAAACCTGGTCATAAAAACCACATTCATCAGTAATACGGTGCTCAGTTAGTTTTCTCAATTGCCCTAGAAGCAACAGAGCATACAATTTAAGAACATTTTGAAGATTGTTCCACAAATAAGGTGCAAGAAAGATACATCTGCTTTTAGTTAACTCGGTTGAGACCAAATTCATTTCCAGACTTAGCCATCCCTGAGACTGGGTGTAGCAACTAGTATGTCTAAAGTTTAGTAATGATGTTAGGTACAGTAGGCCTTTTTGTAAAAGGGCTTTTATAAATGAAAACATAGCAATGTAGCAACCTACATGAGGGCCAATGAACCTTCTGGTAAACAATGCAGTGACGAATACTAAAATTGTCGCCCGTAATAAAGCGCAGTGTGCTATGATAAACTGCATCTAACTCATTTAATGAAGTGGCAGCTGCGTTCATATATATGATGTCGCCATAGTTTACGACCAATAGGAACGACGACTGAGTAATCTGCTTTCTACTTTTTTAGCGATAGGCAGGACCTATTTCTATAGAAGAAGCCCATTTTTATAGAGAAGAAGACCATTTTATTTTCAGCTTCTTAACTAACTCCTCAATATGCTTTTTAAAAGACAGCTTTTCATCAATCCAAAAGAAGAGTCGTTTTTATATGGCTAAAGGAGAAGGATTACCATATTTGTTGTCTTCAGAAAATTCATTCCAAATCTTTTGATGTGTGTGGCCTGGGAAAAATAATGGGATGGTAAAATCTATTTCAGTCATGGGTTAATAAAAAATTCAAAAGTTTTAGTGTTATTATCCGATTCAAAAACAATTTGGACCTTCAGGTACAATCCGTTAAATCAGATCCTCAATGAAGATGGATTGCCTTGAATATGCTACTGGATAATGAAGAGTTATGGCTCATACATTTATATGGACCGAATAATGATAATCCAAGCTTCTTTGAAAATATTTATAATAATCGAATTAGTCTCCTTAGAAACAAATAACTCTATTGTAATGGTAGGGGATTCCAATAGATTTTTTAAGTACATCAATTTTAAAGGCAATCATATTACTTATCAACTATCACCCTCTGTCTCTCAAAGAGATTCCGAATATTATAGACACGTTAAGAATTTACGGATATTTGGAAGCTTAAAAATGCAGATCTCGTCAAATATACTTGGAGGAGGCTTAATCAATCTAGTCTGATAGATTTTTTTATGGTATCCTTGTATATGGTGCCAAAAGTGAAAAAAGTACCGATTGAGGATCGAATGCGATCCGACCATCATTTTATAGCCCTCTCTATTGGAAATTTAACCAGGGTTTATTGACTGACTACTTTCTTAACAAAAACAAAGGAATAACATACTTTTTCTTGCACAATACAGGTTCAGTGTAGGCACGTATGATATGGGATGCCTTTACGTGTGCCCTTAGAGGCAATTCAATTACATTTTCATCCCAAAAACGGTATCCGTCAATGGTGTAAATAAAAGTAATACAGAAGCACTGAATAATCCAGACGCAAAACAAAAGGAGTTTGAGGAACTTATTCAGGAAAGATCGGTTTAATTTATCTAAAAAAACATCAAATTGGATGGAGAATGGCAAAAATGCACCAACCTTTCCCGAAACCTTCAATATAGAACTGCTACCAAAAATAACCTACAATTCTTTTTACAAACATGGAGAAATCCTTCTCACCAAATCCTTTCTTCAACCTCACTTGGATATTACAAAATGTATTCCCATCTCCCCCAAAAAATTATGTTAAACTATCTTCAACACAGTTTTTGGTGAAGGCATAATTACACATGATGAACTATGGTTGGCAATTGATTCCTTTCAGATGAGGAAAACCCCTCGTCTGAAGGCATTCCAATATAGATTTATCAAACTTATGAATTTCTGAAATAATAAATAACGGTTACTTCTGACAACTTTGAATTGCTAAGAGGCTTAAAACAAGGCTGCCCTCTGTCACCATATCTATTTCATTATGGCCATTGAATTGTTAACATTAAATTAATTACATAAAGATTAGGATGTCGTACGAACATGACGTTCATTTGTAATCGGTATCGGTTTAACTGAAAGAAAACAAATCAGTAAAATGACGGGGAAACAGCATTGTTTTTCTTATTAGTCAAGGTCTCCTTGATAACCATTATCCACATTTTACTATAAACTGACCACACTGATCAACACATTGTTAGGAGAGGGAGTCATGGGGTGTCTGTGTGTGGTATTGAGAAGTATTTATCTACCTAGACTAGTTCTGACTGCAGATCTGTGTGTGTGTGTGTGTGTGTGTGTGTGTGTGTGTGTGTGTGTGTGTGTGTGTGTGTGTGTGTGTGTGTGTGTGTGTGTGTGTGTGTGTGTGTGTGTGTGTGGTGCATATGTTCTGTGGTCCTGTGTGTTTGTAGAGCCAGGGTGGTAGGAGTTATGAAAACAACATTACCCAGAATACACCTCTCTCGGGTCATAGGTCGAACCCTTGGGGGATTGTGGGAAGGCCTGGCTGCGGTGGAGAGCGGATATAGGAGAGGAGAAGTGTGTGTGTTTGTGTATGATGAACCTGACTTAAGACGGGAAGATGTGTTTGTGAGTGATGTCATAGCAACCGTAACTTTAATATTGCAGATAGATTGTGGCTTCTATCAATGTAATTGTCTGTATCATTTCCAATCCCCCATATATTTTTTGAGTAAATAAACTCAGCAAAAAAGGAAACGTCCCTTTTTCAGGACCCTGTCTTTCAAAGATAATTTGTAAAAATCCAAAAAACTTCACAGATATTCATTGTAAAGGGTTTGAACACTGTTTCCCATGCTTATTCAATGAACCATAAACAATGAAGGGCCTAAAAGTTAAGGGATTAAAGACAAAAGTACCAATGTATGCTATTGACTCAAGTTCTCTTGAGTCCTCAATCTTCAACCTTGAAGGGGCTCATTGAGGACCTGGATAATTCCTCCAGTTTCTCTGGTCTTAAACCCAACTACAGTTGAAATTGAAAATGTACATACATTTTAGCCAAATACATTTAAGATCAGTTTTTCACAGTTCCTGACATTTAATCCAAGTAAAAATTCCCTGTCTTAGGTCAGTTAGGATCACCAATGTATTTTAAGAATGTGAAATGTCAGAATAATTTATTTCAGCTTTTATTTCTTTCATCACATTCCCAGTGGGTCATAAGTTTACATACACTCAATTAGTACTTGGTAGCATTGGCTTTCAATTGTTTAACTTGGATTAAACGTTTTGGGTAGCCTTCCACAAGCTTCCCACAATAAGTTGGGTGAATTTTGGCCCATTCCTCCTGACAGAGCTGGTGTAACGGAGTCAGGTTTGTAGGCCTCCTTGCTCACACATGCTTTTTCAGTTCTGCCCACAAATTTTCTATAGAATTGAGGTCAGGGCTTTGTGATGGCCACTCCAATACCTAGACTTTGTTGTCCTTAAGCCATTCCAAGCCACAACTTGGAAGTATGCTTGGGATCATTGTCCATTTGGAAGGCCCATTTGCGACCAAGCTTTAACTTCCCGACTGATGTCTTGAGATGTTGCTTCAATATATCCACATAATTGTCCTGCTTCATGATGCCAGGCTATTTTGTGAAGTGCACCAGCTATTTTGTGAAGTGCACCCACAACATGATGCTGCCACCCCCGTGCTTCACGGTTAGGATGATGTTCTTCGGCTTGCCAGCCTCCCCATTTTTCCTCCAAACATAACAATGGTCATTATGGCCAAACAGTTCTATTTTTGTTTCATCAGACCAGAGGACATTTCTCCAAAAAGTACAATCTTTGTCCTCATGTGCAGTTGCAAACCGTGGTCTGGCTTTTTTATGGAGGTTTTGGAACAGTGGCTTCTTCCTTGCTGAGCAGCCTTTCAGGTTATATCGATATAGGACTCATTTTACTGTGGATATAGATACATTTGTACCGGTTTCCTCCAGCATCTTCACAAGGTCCTTTGCTGTTGTTCTGGGATTGATTTGTACTTTTCGCACAAAAGTACATTCATCTATAGGAGACAGAACGTGTCTCCTTCCTGAGCGGTATGACGGCTGTGTGGTCCCATGGTGTTTATACTTGCGTACTATTGTTTGTACAGATGAACATGGTACCTTCAGGCATTTGGAAATTGCTCCCAAGGATGAACCAGACTTGTGGAGGTCTACAATTTTTTTGCCTGAGGTCTTGGCTGATTTCTTTTCATTTTCCCATGATGTCAAGCAAAGCGGCACTGAGTTTGAAGGTAGGCTTGAAATACATCCACAGGTTCACCTCTAATTGACTCAAATGATGTCAATTAGCCTATCAGAAGCTTCTAAAGCCATGACATCATTTTATGGAATTTTCCAAGCTGTTTAAAGGCACAGTCAACTTAGTGTATGTAAACTTCTGACCAACTGGAATTGTGATACAGTGAATTATAGTTTAAATAATCTGTCTGTAAACAATTGTTGGAAAAATGACTTGTGTCATGCACAAAGTAGATCCTAACCGAGTCCTAACCGACTTGCCAAAACAAACTATAGTTGACAATAAATTTATGGAGTGGTTGAAAAACTAGTTTTAATGACTCTAACCTAAGTGTATCTAAACTTCCAACTTCAACTGTATATTACGGATTGGGTCTCTAAAAGATACAAACTTTAAATTGCCATGTGGTCACCCGATTTTAAATGGGCGGATGGTGAAGTTGATGTGCTTGATGTAACATATCCTGGAAAAGTTGAGCGATCTTGCAACTAACTTCGATCAAAAGCAAAATAGATAGAATCTTGAAACAGTGGAAAGGGAAACGCCTATCCATTTAAGGGAAGATTTCCCTGATTAATTATCTCGTGATATTGCAGTTTACATATTTATTCCATGGCTCTACCATCTCCAGGAGAATCCTTTTTCAAATCATGGGGGGGGGGGGGGATTCACCTTATTTGGAATGGCAAACCAGATAAAGTTAAACGAGCATATTTATGACCAATATAAGTTTGTAGGGTTAAAACTATTAAATATTACGGCATTAAACCTCTCTTAAAGCCTCCATTGTATCTACATCCAAATTGGTTTTCTAGCAAGCTACTAAGAGAGGCCCATCCTGTTTGAGTGGGCTCTTAGCCTTTTTGCATATTAAAACCTTACATTTTTGTTGGATTCACAATGGATCCCTGTTTTAAAGTATTCTCCTTTTTAAAGTATTACAATTTCATCCTCCAGAAAAGGCAGATCTAATTTTACAGCAAATAATATGGTGTACTGATAGAGAAAATGTACTGATAGAGAAAGAAAAAAACTGTCGTCAAAAGGTTTGACAGCAGTACTGTATAAAAATTCTAGTCATTTGGGAAGAGGTTTTTGATGTCCCAATACCTTGGCATCGGGTCTATGAACTGACATACACAATCCGTTTGTTTCAATTTAAGCTATTACATAAAATACTTGCTACAAAAATAATGCTCAATATATGGGACATTGAACAGTCAGCCTTTTGCAGACTCTGCCACGAGGAAGCAGAATCACTAGAATATATTTTCTGGTTCTGTCTATTGGTGGCTCACTTTGAGTCAGGTCCAGGGATGGTTGTTATGTCATAATATCAGGAACATGGAAGCTGTATTGTTAAGAGATCGTGTTTTTTCAGATCAGTCAATGGGAAATATGATTATACTCTTGGGTAAAGTATTTATTTTTTTGGCAATATCGGTAGAAATGTTACAAGGACTCAAAAGACATCATAGTAAAATGGAGGGATGTATTGCAAAAGGAAATATAAAAATGGCATTATACTGGGAAAGATGGGTTAATCTGTGGACACTGGAGGGTTGGATTTACGATCAGAATGAATGGTGGATTGGCCGCTGTGGGCGAAAATCCAGCACTTGAAGGAGAAATTAGAAATATATGTATAATTGTTTAAATACAGGTATCGTAGATGTGAGCGAAAATAGCTGTAAGTAGCAGAAGAAGTATTGTTGTCCGTTAGTTTACTCCAAGCAGGGTAGGGATGGTAGGGTAACATTGCATTTTACATGTCATTGGAACAAATACAAGAACAGAGTTTGGTTAAGTTTGTATGTATGAGCAATACGAGTCTAAAACCACAGAATATTAAACTGGTCATCCAAAAGTTACAATGGTTTGTGCCAATTTTTCCTACTGTATGCATCTTACACAAATAGGCCAAATAAAACATGATCATACAGTATGCTGTATAAAGAGTTTGGCTAACTTTCTATGGATCTAATTTAACTGCACTGTATATAAGTATCTGAATATGTAATATTGTGTAACCCCAGGAAGAGTAGCTGCTGCATGTGCAACAGCTAATGGGGATCCTAATAAACTAAACTATGGATGTAATTGTTTCTCTATGGCTGTGGACACTTCTAGAATCTTCCCTATGATGACAGAGACCTAATCTGCAACCATTATCCAATCGTTGCCTCTTTCACCACGTGTGCGCAGACACCATTCTGTTGGGAGGCGTGGTAACCGGTGCTTAGGACCATCTTGGTAGCCACATTGTCGTAGATACGGTTGTCGTGGCGAGGCAGGAAGCCCCTCTGCAGCTTGTGCTCCAGGTGCATGTGGTTCTGAGGGGGGAGACCAAGGCACGCTCTGAAAGGGAAAAGGGATACCTAGTCAGTTGCAAAACTGAATGCATATAACCACAGAGACCAGCACAACATTTTATTGGACAATAGAGACAGGAAGTTCAGTAACAAACATTACGATTGATGACCACTAAGACAAATCCCTAACAAGACAGGGTGGTATGTGTTCTGACCTCATGATGTTCTCAATGCAGGCTCTCTGTCTGAAGTAAGCATTGACCAGCGGGGCCCCAGGGGGAACAAGGGGAGCTTTACACATGAAGGAGAGGATAGCCAGGACACTGTGGAAGGACTGGAAGGTCTCTGATCCTTGGGGCCGAACACATACACGCTGACACAACTCTGTGAGGAGGACCAGGTCCAGGATGATAGGGCTGGCTAGCAGAGAGTCCTGGAGAGAGACACCTTTGTTAGAAAAATCAGGTCGAGGTGTAGGTGTGTGTGTGTGGTGTGTGTGAGAGACTCACCTCACAGGTGTTGTGCATTGCGATAGTGTTGGTTCCTCCCATCATGATCTCAGAGGTGTATTCATCCATCGCCCTCTTACTGTCCCCCACATACGGCACATACTTAATCACCACCTACACACACGCAGCAAGACAACTGAGTCAAGTTTTTCTCAAGAAAAACTACAAGTACTTTCTGCCACTTAGTAAAACAAATGCAATTGATATCTACCAGGTATGAAAAAACACACACACATTCAACTCTTAACGCAGATCAGGTTTCTCTGTGGTACACGCACACAAAAACACCCGCAAACTTACACAGTGGTCAGGTTTCTCCCCTTTGTGGTACAGTATAGGGTTGGAGTTGACCATGTCATCCACCACATTGCTCTTGGAGATCTCCTTGGAGCGGAACTGCTGCGGTGCTGAGAGGTTCATACCATCGTTGTTGCCAAGGTGATTGTAGCTGACAATGGAGGTGGGCTGTCATGGCAACAGACGGCAACACGTTATTGTACAGTCTGGTATTAACCTAGTGTTTACACACATGAAATTGCTCTTATACCTTGGTGCGATCATTGTAATAACAGTGTTAACATGTTGTATAGTAATTTAGAATAACTTAGTAATTGTATAATTATGTACTTCGTCATTATACAAGTGGAACGGGGACTGTTCATATAACAGAAGTCCGATTAAAGTGAATGAAACATCAAATGGACTGGGTCGACCTCTCACCTTGATCCCAGCACTGATGAGGAAGTCGACCAGGACTGACTTGATCTTTGTCTGACCAGACTTGAAGTCATCTCCTGCTATGAACACGTTTCTCTCCACAGCCAGCTCTATCGCCCCAGGGACAAACGTGTTCTGGGGAGAACCGTTAATGTAGGCACAGCCCTCCAGGATACTGGCTACGGCAAACAAAGTAGAGGGAGACACCTCCCCACCTGACTGATAGAGACAGAGAGAGTGTAAAAGAGAGAGTGAGAGAGAGTAAAAGAGAGAGAAAGAGAGAATAGATCTGTCAGATCTCTACCTGTATGGCAGCCAGGAGATTCTTGGCCGTGTCGTTGACCCCGGCTGTGAGGTCACAGAAACGTTCGGTGTTGGCCGTCCACAAAACGATGACCTTCTCCACACCGCTTGAATGCCGGAAGTCCTGAATGTCTGCTCTGATCTGCTCCACCTGGAGGGAGAGAGAGAAGAATCACTACTCAGACAGAGACACATAGGGTCTATGGGGTAAGAGATAAGGGGTTAGGGGACAGGGTGTACGAGGCGCACACACACTACTTGGGATTGGGCGTACCTGTTCAGCCATGGTCCCTTTCAGAACGTTGTCTGCTCGGCCCGCCTGGTTGGCAGCTATGAATTCTGGGATATAGATGGAGGCTCTGGGTCGGAGGTAGTTCATGTGTGGGCGGAGCTTCTCCTGGAGGGACCAATCAAGGACCTCGGCTCTCTCCATCGCACTGCCCAGGTCCATGGATGAGATGTCCCAGCCTGACACACACTCTCTTTATTTAATTAGTTAGCTAACGTTTTACAAACCTAATGTCTCTTGAAAGAAAACCTGTCAGACAGGCCCAAAAGAACAGAGGACCAGTTAGACTAGAGGACCAGAGGTGTATACTGTACCTCTGCCTCCAGGGCAGTGCTGAATAATGGTGCTAGATAAACTGATAGAGTTAAACAGGAGGTTAAAAAACCAGCCTGACAGACATTCCACATGGAGCCTTTTACCTTCTCCTTCTCCACAGTGGCGCCTGAAGAATTGACCTAGGGTCAGCATTCCTTCTCTGATTACATACAGACACACACAGACATGCCCATACACACTCCTTTACCATCAAAGACGATATCATTAGGGTGCACCATGGGTAAGAGGTCACGGAACGGAATGTTAACTTCCTTTCCATCTGGCCCCGGTCCTAAACACACAGTTGAGGACTGGAAGAGGGAACCGTAGTAGTTGGCTTTCTGGGAAGGGGGAGGGGGGTTCGAAAAGGGGGAGAGGGTAATAAGACAGACAGAACAAAAATAAATAGGTATTGAATAATAAACACATTAAATCAGTGGTATTCAAACTTTTTATACAGGGACTCCTTTCCCCCCCCCAGAATTTCAGCCAACCCCACCCAAAATCTAATGACACAACCTTAATTTACCATTTAAAATGTATTTATTTTTTAAATTGGGATTTGTACATCAACAAATAACCTTCAATTCACTACATTTTCATCTCTCTTATCAGAATTAAGAAAACCAATAAATAAAATGCACTCTATTTTTCAAATGATCTTTCTCAAAAACGTTTTATATTATCCTATTCAGTAATGTTTACTTTTAAATTTGTTTTGGCGAACCCACTGCAATTCCCCCCGGGACCCCACTAGGAGTCGTGACCCCAACTTTGAATATCCCTGCATTAAATGGAGAATGATTTGAGGGATTCTTTCAAACAGGAAAAAAGAAAACTCACATTTGGGGAAGTAATGATGCCCAGTAATTATGCCCCGGGGCGGCAGGTAGCCTAGTGGTTAGAGCATTGGACTTGTAACCGAAAGGTTGCAAGATCGAATCGCTGAGCTGACAAGGTAGAACTCTGTTGTTCTGCCCCCGAACAAGGCAGTTAACCCACTGTTCCTAGGCCATCATTGAATATAAGAATTTGTTCTTAACTGACTTGCCTAGTTAAATAAAGGTAAAATAAAATAAAAATATAAGGTAAAGGACTGCCTGTGTTGTAAACATTAGTGTGTCAGTCAATGTTAAGCCCTTAACACTCCACGAAACCCATCATATCAGTGTGTGTGTGTGAACCCATCACTGTATTAGGGGTATAATGAGGCTCTGCATCAGGGAAGAGACATGTCTTTGGAAAATAGGCCAAAAAACAGTTACAAAGTTGGATCAATGAGACACACACACCACCTTACCTGTTCTCCAGTTTTGGTTTTCCAGGTGAGTCCCAGTCTGTTGGCCAGGACAGCAGCGGTGACGGTGGTCCCATTGTTTCCTCCCCAGCCAACTAGCATCACCCCCAGCTTGGGGACACGTCGCTCAGTACGGAACTCAAGCTCACTAACGGACGGGGTCACCTGGAGGGGTGGAGTCGAGAGAGTTACACAGTTAGAAATGAGATAGATGATGCTGGTGTGTGTGTGTGTGTGTGTGACTCACTGTGAGTGTGTCTCCGTCCCTGCGTACAGCAGTAGTATGGTAGCAGTATTGAGCCTCGATGTGTGTATCTGTGTACTTCACATTGGGATTGTTGATACGAATGTTCTCAGTCATGACTGCAGGCTTGAGAGAGAGTGACAGAGGCAGAGAGACAAAGAGAAAGAGTGATAGAGAGTGCAACAGGAGAGTTAGGGGAGATATTAAGACAGCCTAGGAGTTATGGCTTCATTTATTTATTTGAATAACTTAATTTCCACAAATATAATTTAAAAAAAATAACATTTGAAAAATAAGTATAGACTGAATAAATTGATAAGGTAGCTAACGATGCAAATAAAAAAAAAGTTAGCTAACTCGCTTAACATTGACAATATGGTCAAACTATCTACATTAATAAGTTTAGAGGCTAATTGTCAAAAGCGTATTTGTCATCTTTTGGTTGAAAAGATGAAACGTTAGTGGTGAAACGTCACAACTGGAGTAACAACATTTTCTCAGAGATTCTCACTTGAATTCAAGTGAAACTTCTCAGTCGGAACGCTGCACTTTCGATAGTGATACGCTACAAGCCACGACTGTAAAGTTAGCAGCAATAGTCGAATCAGCGGTTCGCCTTCAAAATAAAAGTCCTGCATTGAAACTGATGCAAACTGATAAATAGTGGAATCATGCCACAATTGGACTGGATAATGGTGAACATGGTTGGAATGTCGTTATAATTTCAACAAAAGACAATAATTAATTAATTTTAGAATATACAGCAAAATCAGTTGAAATCACACTGTGGATGTAGGCCCAATAGACTTCAGAATTGCATTGGGGCTTCAAATCAAATTTTATTTGCCCCTTACCCCGAATTGAACAGGTGTAGGTAAACCTTACAGTGAAAAGCTTACTTACAAGCCCTTAACTTGCAGTTTTAAGAAAATACCTTAAAAGTAAGAGATAAGTATAACAAATAATTAGACAACACAGTAAATAACAATAGTGGGGCTATATACAGGGGGTACCGATACAGAGTCAATGTGCGGAGGCACCAGTGTCGAGGTGATTGTACATGTAGGTAGATTAAAGTGTCTACACGTAGATAATAACAGAGAGTAGCAGCAGTGTGGAGGGGGGGGGGGGGGGGGGGGGGATAGTCTGGGTAGCCCTTTGATTAGCTGTTCAGGTGTCTTATGGCCTGGGGGTAGAAGATGTTTAGAAGCCTCTTGGACCTAGACTTGGCGCTCCAGTACTGCTTGCCGTGCGGTAGCAGAGAGAACAGTCTTTGACTAGGGTGGCTGGAGTCTTTGCCAATTTGTAGGGCCTTCCTCTGACACCACCTGGTATAGAGGTCCTGCATGGCAGGAAGCTTGGCCCCGGTGATGTACTGGGCCGTACGCACTACCCTCTGTAGTGCCTTGCAGTCAGAGGCCGAGCAGTTGCCATACCAGGCAGGGATGCAACCCGTCAGGATGCTCTCGAAGGTGCAGCTGTAAAACCTTGAGGCTCTAAGGACTCATGCCAAATCTTTTCAGTCTCCTGAGGGGGAATAGGTTTTGTCGTGCCCTCTTCACGACTGTCTTGGTGTGCTTGGACCATCTTAGTTTGTTGGTGATGTGGACGCAAAGGAACTTGACGCTCTCAACCTGCTCCACTACAGCCCTGTCAATGAGAATGGGGGCGTGCTCGGTCCTCCTTTTCCTGCAGTCCACAATCTCCTTTGTCTTGATCACATTGAGGGAGAGGTTGTTGTCCTTGTACCACATGGTCAGGTCTTTGACCTCCTTCCTATAGGCTGTCTCATCGTTGTCGGTGATCAGGCCTACCCCTGTTGTGTCATCGGCAAACTTAATGATGGTGTTGGAGTCGTGCTTGGCCGTGCAGTCATGAGTGAAAAGGGAGTACAGGAAGGGACTGAGCACGTACCCGAGGGGCCCCCATGTTGAGGATCAGCGTGGCGGATGTGTTGTTACCTACCCTTACCACCTGGGGGCGGCCCGTCAGGAAGTCCAGGATCCAGTTGCAGAGGGAGGTGTTTAGTCCCAGGGTCCTTAGCTTATTGATGAGCTTTGAGGGCACTATGGTGTTTAACGCTGAGCTGTAGTCAATGAATAGCATTCTCACATGTGTTCCTTTTGTCCAGGTGGGAAAGGGCAGTGTGGAGTGCAATGGAGATTGCATCATCTGTGGAACTGTTGGTGCAGTATGCAAATTGGAGTGGGTCTAGGGTTTCTGGGATAATGGTGTTGATGTGAGAGTTTTTGGCCCTACTTACTGTATATTAGAAACGTCTGTCTAAATTGTTAAAAATACAATTCTGACAAATGTAACAGACAATGGATGACGATATAAAACGTTGTAGCCTACTGGCACAAACAAATAATGAGTGGATATCGGGCATTTGTTGGAATTCAGGTATTTCAAGTTTTTGTCCGAACACTGTGAAAATAGTCAAATTCCCCATAGTCACTTTTTTTCCTGCCTGGCTCTAGATTACACCCATCTATAGCCTACATAGGCCTCATCAAGAGGTTCTGATCTCTTGGCCTAACGGTTAAAGCGGTTGTTTGACAGTCGCTGTACCCGGGGTGAAGTTGGTGTCAGATGTTTGTGGCGCCCTCGCAGAGGCAGGTACACGTGACCAACTGGGTACATACATCAGTTCAATGTCTATTTTTTATTAACATTTGGTTGAGTTGTCAACTAACATGAAATCACCAGAACATTTCACATAACATTGGATTTAGGTTAAAAATAAATTTTAAAAAATGGGTGAAAAACTAATTCTACATTGATGCCTTTTTACAAATGCAAACCAATTTTCCACGTTGATTCAACATCATAACATTTATTTTTGTTGAAATTACGTGGGGGAAAAAATGTTGATTCAACTAGTTTTTGCCCAGTGGGGAGGAACTTCGTATAGAGCATTGGTTCCCCACCAGGGGTACTAGGACCCCTGGGGGTACTTGAGAAGACTCGAGACCATAGGCATACTGGTAAAATGCACATGAGGGGGTACTTCAGGGGTACTCCGGGCAGAGCAAAATTAAGTTGGTGGTTTGGAAACTGAAAAAGGTTGGGAACCACTGGTATAGAGACGAGTGGGGACAGCTCTCCGGAAGGAAGTAATATAGTGTAACGGATGTGAAATGGCTAGCTAGTTAGCGGGTACGCGCTACTAGCGTTTCAATCAGTTACGTCACTTGCTCTGAAACCTAGAAGTAGTGTTGCACCTTGCTCTGCAAGGGCCGTGGCTTTTGTGGAGCGATGGGTAACGACGCTTCGTGGGTGACTGTTGTTGATGTGTGCAGAGGGTCCCTGGTTCGCCCCTTTGTCGGGGCGAGGGGACGTACTAAAGTTATACTGTTACATTGATGCTGTTGACCCGGATCACTGGTTGCTGCGGAAAAGGAGGAGGTTGAAAGGGGGGTGAGTGTAACGGATGTGAAATGGCTAGCTAGTTAGCGGGTACGCGCTACTAGCGTTTCAATCAGTTACGTCACTTGCTCTGAAACCTAGAAGTAGTGTTGCACCTTGCTCTGCAAGGGCCGTGGCTTTTGTGGAGCGATGGGTAACGACGCTTCGTGGGTGACTGTTGTTGATGTGTGCAGAGGGTCCCTGGTTCGCGCCCGTGTCGGGGCGAGGGGACGGTTTAAAGTTATACTGTTACAATAGCAACCTTAACCAATACCTAGCCACCTTGTCAAGAGGCTCGGATCTCTTGGCGTAGCGGTTCAACGGTATTGGCTTGATAGTCGCTGGGCCAGGGTTCGAATGCGGGTTTGGGCTACCCCCAAAATCGCCTGAGATGCAAAAACCCATTGTATTGCTTTGAGTCTATTTCAGCCATTACTGGAGTGTGTTTGAAAGGTCATTACTAAACGTTAACGGGGGGAAACTAATGGCACAAGCAAGATTGGGTTCGAGTCGACAGCGTAAAATGAACGCAATCGATCCAGTGACAACAGGCTACAGGAAACACAAAGGAAATTGATGGCTGAAAAGGAGAAATCCTCAGCTTGTCAGGTTTGACAAGCGAGTTAATGCTTATACACTGTACAGCATTACCGTTAGATTGTGAATGCATGACATGGAGTTTGAGGGTAATCGGTGACACCTACTGTAGCCTACAAAACACAATTCTGAATAGTAGCCTATGTATGCACAGATATTAGCATCGTAGCTCCTATTGCGGAACTTTGACAGTGGGAATTCACTTTAGTAGTAAAAAAAAAAAGCGCCTAGTACGCACTTAAAGCCTACGCACTTTAGTCTACTTACCGTGGAATACGTTGGAGTCAGGAGATGGAACTTTCTCTTCTAAACAACAGTGATAGGTTACGGACGGTTCTTCGTTGATTTGATAGCTTGCTTGTTTAGATTTTTCTGTTATATTTCATCTAATAGCCTAGTAAATCGCTCGTTCTCATGCGCAGCCCGACCTCTTCAATTCGTCAAGTGAGCCGAAGTGGAATGAAGGTGTGCTGTTCCAATATTGGCGTTGTGAGTGCCGGAGGATATCCCTTAGAGCCCGGTTCATTTATAGATAGCTTAGTGGCAGAGCCGGAATGGCTACTTGTAGGCAGAGGAGTGTCTATGCAAAATCCCGACATTTACATATACTGTTGAAGTCGGAAGTTTACATACACCTTAGCCAAGTACATTTAAACTCAGTTTTTCACCATTCCTGACATTTAATCCTCAAGAATTCCTTGTCTTAGGTCAGTTAGAAATAAAAGCTGAAATAAATCATTCTCTCTACTATTATTCTGACATTTCACATTTTAAGAGTGTGAAATGTCAGAATAATAGTAGAGAGAATTGTTTATTTCAGCTTTTATTTCTTTCATCACATTCCCAGTGGGTCAGAAGTTTACATACACTCAATTGGTATTTGGTAGCATTGCCTTTAAATTGTTTAACTTGGATCAAACCTTTCGGATAGCCTTCCACAAGATTCCCCCAATAAGTTGGGTGAATTTTGGCCCATTTCTCCTGACAGAGCTGGTGTAACTGAGTCAGGTTTGTAGGCCTCCTTGCTCGCACACATGCTTTTTCAGTTCTGCCCACAAATGTTCTATAGGATTGAGGTCAGGGCTTTGTGATGGCCACTCCAATACCTTGACTTGGTTGTCCTTAAGCCATTTTGCCACAACTTTGGAAGTATGCTTGGGGTTATTGTCCATTTGGAAGACCCATTTGCGACCAAGCTTTAACTTCCTGACTGATGTCTTGAGATGTTGCTTCAATATATCCACATAATTTTCCATCCTCATGATGCCATCTATTTTGTGCCTCCTGCAGCAAAGCACCCCCACAACATGATGCTGCCTCCCCCGTGCTTCACGGTTGGGATGGTGTTCTCCTGCTTGCAAGCATCCCCCTTTTTCCTCCAAACATAACGATGGTCATTATGGCCAAACAGTTCTATTTTTGTTTTATCAGATCAGAAGACATTTCTCCAAAAAGTATGATCTTTGTCCCCATGTGCAGTTACAAACCGTAGTCAGGCTTTTTTATGGCGGTTTTGGAGCAGTGGCTTCTTCCTTGCTGAGCGGCCTTTCAGGTCATGTTGATATAGGACTCGTTTTACTGTGAATATATATACTTTTGTACCTGTTTCCTCCAGCATCTTCACAGGGTCCTTTGCTGTTGTTCTGGGATTGATTTGCACTTTTCGCACAAAAGTACGTTCATCTGTAGGAGACAGAACGCATCTCCTTCCTGAGCGGTATGCCGGCTGCGTGGTCCCATGGTGTTTATAATTGCGTACTATTGTTTGTACAGATGAACGTGGTACCTTCAGGCGTTTGGAAATTGCTCCCAAGGATGAACCAGACTTGTGGAGGTCTACAATTTTTTTTCTGAGGTCTTGGTTGATTTCTTTTCATTTTCCCATGATGTCAAGCAAAGCGACACTGAGTTTGAAGGTAGGCCTTGAAATACATCCACAGGTACACCTCCAATTGACTCTGATGATGTCAATTATCCTATCAGAAGCCAAAATTCCTCCACAGAGATGTCAGAGACAGATCAACAACTACAGGAAGCATTTGGCTTCACTCATTGCAGCTAAAGGTGGCACAACCAGTTATTGAGTGTAAGGGGGATTGGATGTTACACAACTTTGTTAATTTATAAATAAAATAAGTATAATTTTTATTTATTTGTAAACTCAACTGATCTAATATTAGGTATTGGTTGAAGATCTGATAACTTTCAGTAAAAAAATATGCAAAAATAGAGAAAATCAGAAAGGGGCAAATACTTTTCCACGGTACTGTATATCCTGATGCCTAGTCACCTTACCCCTATACATATCTACCTCTATCACTCCAGCGTCCCTGCACATTGTAAATATGGTACTGAAACTGACTGACCCTGTAAATATGTAGTATGCTCACTTACTTTCCAGTGTTCTTAGTTCTATTTCTCGTGTGTTTTTTTGTACTACCTTGTGTTATTTTTAGTATTACATTGCTATTGATTACTGCTTTGTTGGGTTTAGAGCTTGCAAGAAAGATATTTCACTGTACTTGTGCACGTGACATTAAAACTTGAAACTGAAACATTGTAGACCAGTCTCCTGGTGTAGCGTTCCATTACACTATAGTGTGTTTTTTTAAAGTTAGCCTATAGACTTTGAGATATTTTTGTATTTTATGACATTAAAGACTTGTGGTATGGTATGTATGCCTCTCCCTAATGTCAATATACTTTGTCTACTGCTGTTTAGGTTAGTTATTATTGTTTTATTTCACTGTAGAGCCCCCAGCCCTGCCCAACATGCCTTAGATAGCTCTTTTGTCCCACCCCCTACACATGCGGAGACCTCACCTGGCTTAACTGGTGCCTCCAGAGACACAAACGCTCTCATTGTCACTCAATGCCTAGGTTTAGCTCAACTGTACTCACATCCTACCATACCCTTGTCTGTACATTATGCCCTGAATCTAATCGACCATGCTCAGAAATCGACTCCTTTTATTCTCTGTTCCCAACGCACTAGACGACCAGTTCTTATAGCTTTTAGCCATACCCTTATCCTACTCCTCCTCTGTTCCTCTGGTGATGTAGAGGTTAATCCAGGCCCTGTAACCTCCAGCATCACACCTATTCCACAGCTCTCATTTGTTTAGTTCTGTAACCGTAAAAACCTTGGTTTCATGCATGTCAACATCAGAAGCCTCCTACCTACGTTTGTTTTATTCACTGCTTTAGCACACTCTGCTAAACCTGATGTCCTAGCCGTGTCTGAATCCACCAAAAAGGCCACCAAAAATTCTGAAATTTCCATCCCAAAATACAAAATTTTCCCGACAAGATAGAACTGCCAAAGGGGGCGGAGTTGCAATCTACTGCAGAGATAGCCTGCAGAGTTCTGTCATACTATCCAGGTCCGTGCCCAAACAATTCGAGCTTCTACTTCTAATAATCCACCTTTCCAGAAACAAGTCTCACACCGTTGCCGCTTGTTATAGACCCCCATCAGCCCCCAGCTGTGCCCTGGACACCATATGTGAATTGATTGCCCCCATCTATCTTCAGAGTTCGTACTGTTAGGTGGCCTAAACTGGGATATGCTTAACACCCCGGCCATCCTACAATCTAAGCTAGATGCCCTCAATCTCACACAAATTATCAAGGAATCTACCAGGTACAACCCCAAATCCGGAATCATGGGCTACCTCATAGATATCATCCTGACCAACTTGCCTTCTAAATACACCTCGGCCGTCTTCCACCAGGATCTCAGCGATCACTGCCTCATTGCCTGCGTCAGTAATGGGTCCGCGTTCAAACGACCACCCCTCATCACTCTCAAACGCTTCCTAAAACAGTTCAGCGAGCAGACCTTTCTAATCGACCTGGCCCGGGTACTCTGGAAGGATATTGACCTCACCCCATCAGTAGAGAATGCCTGGTTGTTCTTTAAAAGTGCTTTCCTCACCATCTTAAATAAGCATACCCCATTCCAAAAATTTAGAACTAAGAACAGATATAGCCCTTGGTTCACCCCAGACTTGACTGCCCTTGACCAGCACAAAAACATCCTGTGGCGTAATGCATTAGTATCAAATAGCCTCTGCGATATGCAACTTTTCAGGGAAGTCAGGAACCAATATACACAGTCAGTTAGGAAAGCTAAGGCTAGCTTTTTCAAACAGAAATTTGCATCCTGTAGCACTAATTACAAACAGTTTTGGGACACTGTAAAGTCCATGGAGATTAAAAGCACCTCCTCCAAGCTGCTAGAAAACACTGTCACCACCGATAAATCTACGATAATCAATCATTTCAATAAGCATTTTTCTACAGCTGGCCCTGCTTTCCACCTGGCTACCACTACCCCAACCAACAGCTCTGCACCCCCCGCAGAAACTTGCCCAATTCCTCCCCGTTTCTCCTTCATCCAAATCCAGACAGCTGATGTTCTGAAAGAGCTGCAAAAGAGCTGTAGAATCGGCTTCCTATTTCACAACAAAGCCTCCTTCACTCATGCTGCCAAACATACCCTCGTAAAACTGACTATCCTACCGGTCCTTGACTTCGGCGATGTCATTTACAAAATAGCCTCCAACACTCTACTCAGCAAACTGGATGTAGTCTATCACAGTGGCATCCGTTTTGTCACCAAAGCCCCATATACTACCCACCACTGCGACCTGTATGCTCTCGTTGGCTGGCCCTCGCTACAAATTCGTCGCCAAATCCACTGGCTCCAGATCATCTATAAGTATTTGCTAGGTAAAGCCCCGCCTTATCTCAGCTCACTGGTCACCATAGCAACACCCACCCGTAGCAGCGCTCCAGCAGGTATATATTTCACTAGTCATCCCCAAAGCCAACACCTCCTTTGGCCGCCTTTCCTTCCAGTTATCTGCTGCCAATGACTGGAACGAATTGCAAAAATCACTGAAGCTGGAGACTTATATCTCCCTCTCTAACTTTAAGCATCAGCTGTCAGAGCAGCTTACCGATCACTGTAGCTGTACAGAGCCCATCTGTAAACAGCACACCCAATTACCTCATCCCCATATGTTTTTGCTATTTTGCCTCCCAGCATCTCTACTTGCACATCATCATCTGCACATCTATCGCTCCAGTGTTAATGCTAAATTGTTATTACTTTGCCTCTATGGCCTATTTATTGCCTTACCTCCCTAATCTTACTACATTTGCACACACTGTACATACATTTTTCTATTGTGTTATTGACTGTACGTTTGTTTATCCCATGTGTAACTCTGTGTTGTTGTTTTTGTCGCACTGCTTTTCTTTATCTTGGCCAGGTCGCAGTTGTAAATGAGATCTTGTTCTCAACTGGCCTACCTGGTTAAATAAAGGTGAAATAAAATCAAATAAAAAATGTACCATTTGATAATTGTATTCTTATTGCAAAACTAAAATAAATAAATCTGATCACTTTTAAATGGATACGAAACCGTAGTCCTCATTTTTCGGAGAAGCTAAAATTCTTTGTATTATTATTTGTTGAATGGTCTAATGGTAAGGGTTATTTACACTACACATCCTACATGCTTGGCGTCTAATTGTCAACTCAATCATTTAATGCTAGGACATAAGATATTAGTTATTTTGTCTCTTAGCCTCTTAATAGTATTCAGTGGTGACGCAAGGCTCGCTACCTTGGATAGATACGTTGGAAATGCTTATGGGCCTACAGCATTCACATAATAATGAAGTCAGATTAATGAATGTACTTTGAACAAAAATATAAACGCAACATAGAAAGTGTTGGTGTCAGGGTGTTGGGTGTAGCTGGTGATTGAAGTCAGGCGCAGGAGAGCAGAGATGAGTGAAACAACGCACTTTACTCGACAGCACAAAGTAAACAATTTACAAAGTGCAAAAAGAACGGTTGCCACAAAGCATGGGTGATAAACAGCACCCGGTACAAACCAGCCGGAACATACCGACCTGAACAAAGAACAATCTCACACAAAGACATGGGGGAAACAGAGGGTTAAGTACATGACCAGTAATTGGGAAATGAAAGCCAGGTGTGTGGGAAAACGAGACAAAACAAATGGAAAATGACAAATGGATCGGCGATGACTAGAAGCCCGGTGACGTCGACCGCCGAACACCACCCGAACAAGGAGAGGCATCGACTTCGGCCGAAGTCGTGACAGTTGGTCCCATGTTTTATGAGCTGATATAAAATATCCCAGAAATTTGTCATACACACAACATTTTGTGCACAAATTTGTTTACATCACTGTTAGTGATCATTTCTCCAGAGCTGTTGCCAGAGAATTGAATGTTAATTTCTCTACCATAAGCCGCCTCCAACGTCGTTTTAAAGAATTTGTTAGTACGTCAGCCCAGTACTTCCACAGCAACGCCACATCCTGCTTCTTCACCTGCAGGATTGTCTGAGACCAGCCACCCTGACAGCTGATGAAACTGTGGGTTTGCACAACCAAAACATTTCTACACAAACTGTCAGAAACCATCTCAGGGAAGCTCATCTACGTGCTCGTCGTCCTCACCAGGGTCTTGACCTGACTGCAGTTCAGCGTTGTAACCGACTTCAGTGGGCAAATGCTCACCTTCGATGGCCACTGGCACGGTGGAGAAGATGGCTCTTCACAGATGAATCATGGTTTTAACTACCGGGCAGATATGCAGACATTGTGTATATCGTCGTGTGGGTGAGCGTTTTACTGATGTCAACGTTTTGAACAGAGTGCCCCATGGTGGTTGTGGGGTTATGGTATGGCAAGGCGTAAGCTATGGACAACGAACACGATTGCATTTTATTGATGGCACATTGAATGCACAGAGAGACCTTGATGAGATCCTGAGGCCCATTGTTGTGCAATTCATAGATTCATAGATGTTGTGCAATCAATAGATGTTTCGGCGGTTGTCGGTCTTCGCGTTCAATGATACCGAATTCCTAGCTGCAGACTAGTAATTAATATCAGACTTGTTCTTATTCTGTCGGTATCGATAGTCATAGAGTTTAACCACGTGGGATGGTTAAAAGATTCAGCAATCTGCTTAAACCTTATTTCCCTCTATGATAGAGGTACTGGTCTCGTCTCAACCCTTAGCCCCCTCGAAATTGAGGTAAGCTCGGTCTGGTGATAGAAAACCCGGGTGGGGGTTTTATTCGGAAGAGCAGAAAGGGCCTGTCCCAGGACGCCAGACCATAACTGTGCTCATGGGCGGTCCTGATTTAGTTAAACTCCAAAGGGAATTGGAGTTTCCTTCATTAAACAGTCCAAAATCACATTACACAATTTCACAAACAGTATCATCCTCACTCATTCATCTTATACAACAATTAGATGTAAGCCTCATATCTGAGGCTATTGTATAAACAGTGTTATGGTAATGTGGCAGTATTGTCTCCCATGAGTTTCACAAAATTGTATCAAACGGACCAGTTCGTAGCTGGATTCTTCCCCGATCTTCTATACCTTCTCCAGAACATAAATGTCGTTCGGTTCTCCAGTTCTGTGAGGTGGAAGAAATTCCTTTGTTCTCTCTATGACACTCACTCTCTCTCTATACTGTCTGGCCATGAGGCAGGATCTTCCCTAGGAATGTACGACCTCTCTGACCACAGCAGCCTGGTTGTAGGAGACAGAGAGAGATGGTGCCGAGGTAGGGGGATGGTGCTCGCGGTGTCCAAAGAGGGCAACATCATGACACATGTCACCCATTGAGCATGTTTGGGATGCTCTGGATCGATGTGTACGACAGCATGTTCCAGTTCCTGACAATATTCAGCAACTTTGCACAGCCATTGAAGTGGAGCGGGACATCATTCCACAGGCCAAAATCAACAGCCTGATCAACTCTATGCGAAGGAGATGTCACACTGCATTATGTAAATGGTGGTCACACCATATGCTGACTGGTTTTCTGATCCACGCCCCTACCGTTTATCTTAAGGTATCTGTGACCAACGGATGCATATCTGTATTCCCAGAAATGTGAAATCCATAGATTAGCGCCTAAATAATTCATTTCAATTGACTGATTTCCTTTTTTGAAGTGTAATTCCTTTTTATATTTTTGTTCAGTGTAGTTTCTTATTATATTCAACATAATTCCAACCAACCAACCAACCAACCAACCAACCAACACACACACACACACACACACACACACACACACACACACACACACACACACACACACACACACACACACACACACACACACACACACACACACACACACACACACACACACACACACACACACAACACTGAGGTCCACATTCACCACAGCCCATCCTGTGTGCAAACTAGACAAACCAGTCACCTCCCTACTGCCTCTCCACCCTGACAACATGTGGTCTGACCAAACACTCTGTCCTTCACTCACCTTCGCTAACCACACTCATATGATAATGAGTAATCTCCCTAAAAATGTCTAGGCTGTAACTCAGTGGGCTAACATAGAGGCTCTTCACACTTACTACAAATTCAATAAATCAAGTCTCAAATATTAGGAACATGTCTGTGCATTTCAGCTGATCCAAAAACGATTACCATTTATACTGTAGGAGTGTTGGCTCAATGAGACAATTCTGTTCACATTGTCCTGCTTCAAGGGGGGCAACTGTCGAGTGTCCCGCGCTACTTCCAGAGGTAGCGGTCGAGATGTAGCAAGTTTACATTTTAGTAATATGTGTAGCCGACGGTATTTTCATGAAAATTGTAGTAAGTGTGAAGAGGCTTTATGTTAGTCCACTGAGCTACAGTCTAATCTCGACCGCTACCTCTGGAAGTAGCAGGTAGGCTTGCGGTTAGAGTGTTGGTACAGTAACCGAAAAAGGTGGGAAAATGGTCTGTTCTGGCCTTGAGCAAGGCAGTTAACCCCCACAACAACTGTGCCGTGGATGTTGATTAAGGCAGCCCCCTGCACCAGAGGGATTGGGTTAAATGCGGAAGACACATTTCGGTTGAATGCATTCAGTTGTACAACTGACTAGTTATCCTCTTTCCCTTCCCTAGTTGTAGTGTATGACATAGTAATAAATCAGATGCAAAAAAACAGTTTTATATGGGCTAAAATGGAACCAGATAATTTTGTAATCAGGTCATATGGTTTAATGGCCTCGCAGTTCTTGTCCTGACAACAACTGCGATTGGACAAAAAAAACAAACAGGGCTGAACTAGCTGTATGCGGGGTTGCATGGTGTAGACCAGTGTAGATCATCAACTAGACTGCGTGGTGTAGAGATCATCAACTAGACTGCGTGGTGTAGAGATCATCAACTAGACTGCGTGGTGTAGAGATCATCAACTAGACTGCGTGGTGTAGAGATCATCAACTAGACTGAGTGGTGTAGAGATCATCAACTAGACTGCGTGGTGTAGAGATCATCAACTAGACTGCGTGGTGTAGAGATCATCAACTAGACTGCGTGGTGTAGAGATCATCAACTAGACTGCGTGGTGTAGAGATCGTCAACTAGACTGCGTGGTGTAGAGATCATCAACTAGACTGCGTGGTGTAGAGATCGTCAACTAGACTGCGTGTGTCACGCCCTGGCCTTAGTATTCTTTGTTTTCTTTATTATTTTAGTTAGGTCAGGGTGTGACATGGGTATTTATGTGGGTTTTGTAGTGTCCAGGGTGATTGTAAGGTTTAGGGGGTTTATTTAGAGTAGTTGGGTTTATGTTTAGTATAGTTGTCTAGCTGTGTCTATGTTGGGTGTAGTTGTCTAGGAAAGTCTATGGTTGCCTGAATGGGTTCCCAATTAGAGACAGCTGGTTTCTGTTGTCTCTGATTGGGAGCCATATTTAGGGTAGCCATAGGCTTTAGTTTGTTGTGGGGAATTGTCTATGGTGAACGTTTGTAGCCTGTATGTGTGCACTACGTCTATTAGCTTCACGGTCGTTTATTGTTTTGTTAGGTTGTAAGTGTTTTTGTTTCGTTTTGCCTTCTTTTCAAATAAAAGGAAGATGGCTTATTTTCCTCATGCTGCGTTTTGGTCCGTCTCTCCTCTACACGATCGTGACAGAATTCCCCACCAACATTGGATCAAGCAGCATGAGCGGAACCAACAACAGCGGCAAAGTAACCAGGACTCATGGACATGGGAGGAAATATTGGATGGAAAGGGACCATGGACTCAACCAGGAGAATATCGCCGCCCTAAAGCTGAGCTGGAGGCAGCGAAGGCAGAGAGGCGGAGATATGAGGAGGCAGCAAGGAGACGTGGCTGGAAGCCTGAGAAGCCCGTGAGTACTACCCAAAAATTTCTTGGGGGGGGGCTAAGAGGTAGTGGGCCAAGGGCAGGTAGGAGACCTGCGCCCACTTCCCAGGCTAACCGTGGAGAGCGGGAGTACGGGCAGACGACGTGTTACGCAGTAGAGCGCACGGTGTCTCCTGTACGGGTGCATAGCCCAGTGCGGGTTATTCCACCTCCCCGCACTGGTAGGGCTAGATTGGGCATTGAGCCAGGTGTCATGAGGCCGGCTCAACGCGTCTGGTCTCCAGTGCGTCTCCTCGGGCCGGCTTACATGGCACCAGCCTTACGCATGGTGTCCCCGGTTCGCCTACATAGACCGGTGCGGGTTATTCCACCTCCCCGCACTGGTTGGGCGACGGGGAGCATTCAACCAGGTAAGGTTGGGCAGGCTCGGTGCTCAAGGGAGCCAGTACGCCTGCACGGTCCGGTATTTCCGGCGCCACCTCCCCGCCCCAGCCTAGTACCACCAGTGCCTACACCACGCACCAGGTTTCCAGTGCGTTTTCAGAGCCCTGTTCCTCCTCCACGCACTCTCCCTATGGTGCGTGTCTCTAGCCCGGTACCTCCAGTTCCGGCACCACGCACTAAGCCACCTGTGCGTCTCCTGAGTCCTGTACACACTGTTATTTCTCCCCGCACTCGTCCTGAGGTGCGTGCCATCAGTCCGGTACCACGCACCAGGCATATAGTGCGCCTTGAGAACTCAGTGTGCCCTGTTGTTGTTCCCCGCCCTAGCCTGAAGGTGCGTGTCCTTAGCCCGGTACCTCCAGTTCCGGCACCACGCACCAGGCCTACAGTGCGTCTCAGCCGGCCAGAGTCTGCCGTCTGCCCAACGGTGACTGAACTGCCCGTCTGTATTGAGCCTTCAAAGCCGCCCGTCTGCCATGAGCCTGCAAAGCCGCCCGTCTGCCATGAGCCTACAGAGCCTTCCGCCAGACAGGAGCCGCTAGAGCCTTCCGCCAGACAGGAGCCGCTAAAGCCTTCCGCCAGACAGGATCAGTCTGGGCCATCCGTCTCCTCAGCGCCATCTGAGCCATCCGTCTCCTCAGCGCCATCTGAGCCATCCGTCTCCCCAGCGCCGTCTGAGCCATCCGTCTCCCCAGCGCCGTCTGAGCCATCCGTCTCCCCAGCGCCGTCTGAGCCATCCGTCTCCCCAGCGCCGTCTGAGCCATCCGTCTGTCCCGAGCCAGTAGAGCCGCCCGTCTGTACAGAGCCGTCAGAGCCGTTAGTCAGTCAGGAGCCGCTAGAGCCATTCGTCAGTCAGGATCTGCCAGAGCCGCCAACCAGACAGGATCTGCCAGAGCCGCCAACCAGACAGGATCTGCCAGAGCCGCCAACCAGACAGGATCTGCCAGAACCGCCAACCAGACAGGATCTGCCAGAGCCGCCAACCAGACAGGATCTGCCAGAGCCGCCAACCAGACAGGATCTGCCAGAGCCGTCAGTGAGCCATGAGCGTCCAGAGCCGTCAGCCAGCCATGAGCGTCCAGAGCCGTCAGCCAGCCATGAGCGTCCAGAGCCGTCAGCCAGCCATGAGCGTCCAGAGCCGTCAGCCAGCCATGAGCGTCCAGAGCCGTCAGCCAGTCATGAGCTGTCCCTCAGCCCAGAGCGGCTATTTCTCCAGAACTGCCCCTCAGTCCAGAGCTGTCTCTCTGTCCGGAGCTGCCTTTCAGTCCGGAGTTGCCCCTCTATCCTGAGCTACCTCTCTATCCTGAGCTATCCCTCTGTCCTGAGCTATCCCTCTGTCCTGAGCTATTCCTCTATCCCGGTGCTGCCCCTTGTGTCGATGTTACCCAAAAGATTAAGTGGGGGTAATATGAGGGTGGTCATTTGTAGGGGGAGATATAAGCTGGGATTGACTATGGTGGGGTGGGGACCTCGCCCTGAGCCTGAGCCACCACCGTGGTCAGATGCCCACCCAGACCCTCCCCTAGACTTTGTGCTGGTGCGCCCGGAGTTCGCACCTTAAGGGGGGGGCTATGTCACGCCCTGGCCTTAGTATTCTTTGTTTTCTTTATTATTTTAGTTAGGTCAGGGTGTGACATGGGTATTTATGTGGGTTTTGTAGTGTCCAGGGTGATTGTAAGGTTTAGGGGGTTTATTTAGAGTAGTTGGGTTTATGTTTAGTATAGTTGTCTAGCTGTGTCTATGTTGGGTGTAGTTGTCTAGGAAAGTCTATGGTTGCCTGAATGGGTTCCCAATTAGAGACAGCTGGTTTCTGTTGTCTCTGATTGGGAGCCATATTTAGGGTAGCCATAGGCTTTAGTTTGTTGTGGGGAATTGTCTATGGTGAACGTTTGTAGCCTGTATGTGTGCACTACGTCTATTAGCTTCACGGTCGTTTATTGTTTTGTTAGGTTGTAAGTGTTTTTGTTTCGTTTTGCCTTCTTTTCAAATAAAAGGAAGATGGCTTATTTTCCTCATGCTGCGTTTTGGTCCGTCTCTCCTCTACACGATCGTGACAGCGTGGTGTAGAGATCATCAACTAGACTGCGTGGTGTAGAGATCGTCAACTAGACTGCGTGGTGTAGAGATCGTCAACTAGACTGCGTGGTGTAGAGATCATCAACTAGACTGCGTGGTGTAGAGATCGTCAACTAGACTGCGTGGTGTAGAGATCATCAACTAGACTGCGTGGTGTAGAGATCATCAACTAGACTGCGTGGTGTAGAGATCATCAACTAGACTGCGTGGTGTAGAGATCATCAACTAGACTGCGTGGTGTAGAGATCATCAACTAGACTGCGTGGTGTAGAGATCATCAACTAGACTGCGTGGTGTAGAGATCATCAACTAGACTGCGTGGTGTAGAGATCATCAACTAGACTGCGTGGTGTAGAGATCATCAACTAGACTGCGTGGTGTAGAGATCATCAACTAGACTGCGTGGTGTAGAGATCATCAACTAGACTGCGTGGTGTAGAGATCATCAACTAGACTGCGTGGTGTAGAGATCATCAACTAGACTGCGTGGTGTAGAGATCAACAACTAGACTGCGTGGTGTAGAGATCATCAACTAGATTCAGCCGTGGGCCAATTCTTTCTTGAGCGGAAGGTCGTGGGGCCTGAACAAAATTACAAATAATTGGAATTTACCTCAAGAAGCCCAAACAGATATAATATTAGAATAAAAACGTCATAATTTCAAACCTTGCTTCCATTTGTTTATGATCACGTGCCTCTCTATTATTCGCGGACATACTTGGGAACAGTTTCCCAAATTAAAATCACTTGAAGCTGATTTTCTGGTGTTTTTACAGTTTTAAATATCCAACAATTAACTTTTTTTTTTCATTTATTTATTTCACCTTTATTTAACCAGGTAGGCAAGTTGAGAACAAGTTCTCATTTACATTTGCGACCTGGCCAAGATAAAGCAAAGCAGTCCGACACATACAACAACACAAAATTACACATGGAGTAAAACAAACATACAGTCAATAATACAGTAGAAAAATAAGTCTATATACAATGTGAGCAAATGAGGTGAGATAAGGGAGGTAAAGGCAAAAAAAGGCCATGGTGGCGAAGTATATACAATATAGCAAGTTAAACACTGGAATGGTATATTTGCAGTGGAAGAATGTGCAAAGTAGAGATATAAATAATGGGGTGCAAAGGAGCAAAATAAATAAATACAGTAGGGGGAGAGATAGTTGTTTGGGCTAAATTATAGATGGGCTATGTACAGGTGCAGTAATCTGTGAGCTGCTCTGACAGCTGGTGCTTAAAGCTAGTGAGGGAGATAAGTGTTTCCAGTTTCAGAGATTTTTGTAGTTCGTTCCAGTCATTGGCAGCAGAGAACTAGAAGGAGAGGCGGCCATAGGAAGAATTGGTTTTGGGGGTGACCAGAGAGATATATCTGCTGGAGCGCGTGCTACAGGTGGGTGCTGCTATGGTGACCAGCGAGCTGAGATAAGGGGGGACTTTACCTAGCAGGGTCTTGCAGATGACCTGGAGCCAGTGGGTTTGGCGACGAGTATGAAGCGAGGGCCAGCCAACGAGAGCGTACAGGTCGCAGTGGTGGGTAGTATATGGGGCTTTGGTGACAAAACGGATGGCACTGTGATAGACTGCATCCAATTTATTGAGTAGGGTATTGGAGGCTATTTTGTAAATGACATCGCCGAAGTCGAGGATCGGTAGGTTGGTCAGTTTTACAAGGGTATGTTTGGTAGCATGAGTGAAGGATGCTTTGTTGCGAAATAGGAAGCCAATTCTAGATTTAACTTTGGATTGGAGATGTTTGATGTGAGTCTGGAAGGAGAGTTTACAGTCTAACCAGACACCTAGATATTTGTAGTTGTCCACATATTCTAAGTCAGAACCGTCCAGAGTAGTGATGTTGGACGGGCGGGCAGGTGCGGGCAGCGATCGGTTGAGGAGCATGCATTTAGTTTTACTTGTATTTAAGAGCAATTGGAGGCCACGGAAGGAGAGTTGTATGGCATTGAAGCTCGTCTGGAGGGTTGTTAACACAGTGTCCAAAGAAGGGCCAGAAGTATACAGAATGGTGTCTTCTGCGTAGAGGTGGATCAGAGACTCACCAGCAGCAAGAGCGACATCATTGATGTATACAGAGAAGAGAGTCGGTCCAAGAATTGAACCCTGTGGCACCCCCATAGAGACTGCCAGAGGCCCGGACAACAGGCCCTCCGATTTGACACACTGTACTCTATCAGAGAAGTAGTTGGTGAACCAGGCGAGGCAATCATTTGAGAAACCAAGGCTATCGAGTCTGCCGATCAGTATGTGGTGATTGACAGAGTCGAAAGCCTTGGCCAGGTCAATGAATACGGCTGCACAGTATTGTTTCTTATCGATGGCGGTTAAGATATCGTTTAGGACCTTGAGCGTGGCTGAGGTGCACCCATGACCAGCTCTGAAACCAGATTGCATAGCGGAGAAGGTATGGTGGGATTCGAAATGGTCGGTAATCTGTTTGTTGACTTGGCTTTCGAAGACCTTAGAAAGGCAGGGTAGGATAGATATAGGTCTGTAGCAGTTTGGGTCAAGAGTGTCCCCCCCCTTTGAAGAGGGGGATGACCGCAGCTGCTTTCCAATCTTATGGAATCTCAGACGACACGAAAGAGAGGTTGAACAGGCTAGTAATAGGGGTTGCAACAATTTCAGCAGATAACTTTAGAAAGAAAGGGTCCAGATTGTCTAGCCCAGCTGATTTGTAGGGGTCTAGATTTTGCAGCTCTTTCAGAACATCAGCTGACTGGATTTGGGAGGAGACATGGGGAAGGCTTGAGCGAGTTGCTGTGGGGGGTGCAGTGCTGTTGACCGGGGTAGGGGTAGCCAGGTGGAAAGCATGGCCAGCCGTAGAAAAATGCTTTAAAAAAATATATATATTTTTGCTCAGAACTTGGGGGGCCAAAAAAAACCCTGGTGTAGACCTTTGCATCTGTAATTAAAATGATAGACATAAGGTTATCTGATCCTAGATCTGTGCCTGAGGGCAGACAGGAAATATAGCACAGTGTAGTCAAAGTCGACATATAACCGTTGGTCATTAGTTAAAGGGCAAAAGTTGGGAGAAAATACAAAAATAGCCTAACGTTTATTAGTATGCAACCAGAGTAGGCTATTGAAACCATGGCCCATGGTCTTTTTCAAGTGGCTCAGCATAGGGAGAGAAAGCAGCTGGGAAAAAGATAGTATCTTCTGTCCAGGACAAAGAGGACTGGATGAGAGAGAAAAGAGAAAGTAAATTAGCAGAAACAGACTGGCTTCCAGAACAGTTCAATTACAATAATTTAAAACACATACCCATGCAACAACAGAGGAGCAACCAAGCAACAAACACCAACACACACACACACACACACACACACACACACACACACACACACACACACACACACACACACACACACACACACACACACACACACATTGAGCAGCCTCTTACAGCCTCTCATTGGACACAAGTCTTTACGCTGTGCGATCTGATTGGTTTGTTCATACCATATAGTGTCCAGTGGTTCTATTCTAAGCAGTTTGACCACAGTAGAAGGCTAGCAACACTCCGTATTATTCAGATCCCTATGAAATGACACCATACAGTAGATACACTACATTACCAAAAGCATGTGGACACCTGCTGGTCAAACATCTCATTCCAAAATCATGGGAATTAATATGGAGTTGGTCCCCCCTTTGCTGCCATTACAGCCTCCACTCTTCTGGGAAGGCTTTCCACTAGATGTTGGAACATTGCTGCGGGGACTTGCTTCCATTCAGCCACAAGAGCATTTGTGAGGTCGGGCACTGATGTTGGGCGATTAGGCCTGGCTCACAGTCAGCGTTCTAATTCATCCCAAAGGTGTTCGATGGGGTTGAAGTCAGGGCTTTGTGCAGGCCAGTCAAGTTTTTCCACACCGATCTCGACAAACCATTTCTGTATGGACCTCGCTTTGTGCACGGTGGTATTGTCATGTTGAAACAGGAAAGGGCTTCCCTCAAACTGTTGCCACAAAGTTGGAAGCACAGAATCGTCTAGAATGTCATTGTATGCTGTAGTGTTAAGATTTCCCTTCACTGGATCAAAGTGCCTAGTCCAAACCATAAAAAACAGCCCTAGACCATTATTCATCCTCCACCAAACATTACAGTTGGTACTATGCATTCGGCAGGTCGCGTTCTTCTGGCATCCACCAAACCCAGATTCGTCCATCAGACTGCCAGATGGTGAAACGTGATTCATCACTCCAGATAATGCATTTCCACTGTTCCAGAGTCCAATGGTGGCGAGCTTTACACCACTCCAGCCGACGCTTGGCTTCCTATGATGGTATCACATTGAAAGCCACTGAGCTCTTCAGTAAGGCCATTCTACTGACAATGTTTGTCTATGGAGATTGCATGGCTGTGTGCTCAATTTTATACACCTGTTAGAAATGGGTGTGGCTGAAAGAGTGGAATTCACTAATTTGAAGGGAGTTCCACATACTTTAATATATAGTGTAGATTCTACAGACCCTCCTGAGTACTCCCCACCCCACTTTTACATCGGCATAATGAATCGTTTTGCCTGTAAGTTGTTTGACCACATAAAAGTCCAGTAACACTTTCTATGCACTAGCTTTTTGTAAAGACTCACCTGTTTTGTATTCTAAGGACTGTGGTGAGTAGACTGGACACTGGTTTTATTGACATGCAATTGATCGTTTTGCCCATACTGTGCTATATTTGTATAGTGCTACTGTGCTATATAGTGTCCAGGCACCCCATTTTAAGCTATTTTACCACAGTAAAAGTGGTAAAATACTCCATATAATTCCATGGCCCATGAAATTGCACCATATATACATTCTACAGATCCTACTGAGCATTCCCTACAACACTTTTACTGCTGCACCTAGAATAGTTATTTGCTCTGTAAGCCAATATGTAATCCACATACAAGTGGCCAGTGGAATGGGTGGAGTAAATGGGTGTGTGTAACCTTTATTTAACTAGGCAAGTCAGCTAAGAACAAATTGTTATTTTCAATGACAGCCTACACCGGCCAAACCTAGACGACGCTGGGCCCAATTGTGCACTGCCCTATGGGACTCTCCATCACAGCCAGTTGTGATACAGCCTGGATTTGAACCAGGGTGTCTGTAGTGATACCTTTAGCACTGAGATGCAGTGCATTAGACCGCTGTGGCACTCGGGAGCACAAAATAAAAGTAAAAGGCCAGCAATACTCCGTATAATTCAGTGCCCCATGAAATGACACCATTTATACATTCTACAGACCCCACTGAGTATTCCCTACAATACTTTTACTGCGGCACCTTGAATAGTTTTTGCTCTAGAGCTATTGTGTATTTCATATACAGTGATTTTCATTGCTGGCATTTATTCGACTTTGGAACATTTAATGCAAATGTCACTTAAATATGAACAAATGTAAATCATTGTTCATGTTTAGACAATTATGTTTAATGTATCGTGAATAATTGAGGTTATTGACACTTTTCTACCATTATGTGGTGGACTTTTATTTAGAGCATTTCCAAAATTCCGTGACCCGGAAGTATTTTTTTTGTGTCGCTGAAGGAGACGTTGATGATAACAGCGCAGCTAACCAGACATTCTGGCTATTAGAACGGCGAAAAGAAAGGTAACTATCTGTAGTTAGTTAAGAACCACCATTTAACCGTTAGACGCATCTCTACTGAATGACAGTGCATAGGCCACACATTTGCGAGTTACTCAAGCGTCACTGACGTGTTAGCTACAGTGGTATGATACTGATAGGTAATGTAACGTTAGCTAGTTAACGTTAGCTATATGGCTAGGTGATTTTCACAATTAAAGGTCCGCCTAAATTGACATAATCTGCCAACTAGCTAGCTATTTAGTTAGCAAACTTTGGTAACTAAATTTAGCAAGCATGTGTGACAGCTAAGTTAGCTAGCTAGCTTCTTAGGAACCGAACATGTTTACATGGTAACGTTCTTGTGTACAGTAGCTAATCATGTCACAGTAGAAGAGGAAGTTAATAACGCCTTAGGTCTGTCTACATGACAACATAGACAAAGCTCTCTCAATTCAATTCAAAGGGCTTTATTGGCATGGGAAACTTATGTTTACATGTTTACATCCATTTCACTTGCTTTGGCAAACGTGAAATAAACAATCAAAGGAACAGTAAACATTACTCAAACGTTTCAAAGGAATAGAGACATTTCAAATGTCATATTATAGCTATGTACAGTGTTAAAATTATGTGCAAATAGTTAAAGTACAAAAGGGAAAATAAATAAACATAAATATGGGTTGTATTTACAATTGTGTTTGTTCTTCAATGGTTGCCCTTGTGGCAACAGGTCACAAATCTCTCTCTCTCTCTCTAGGCTCTTGTCACTCTGGGGACTCTTGGAACTTCTGTGTGTGTGTGTGTGTGTGAGTGCGTGAAAGAGAGGAAAAAGTGAGTGTGTGTTGCTGCCTATCTCAGCACCTCCTTGGAGGATGACCATGGAAGAGATGAGGATTGAAACCGAGACAAACTCCATGGTCTCCATGACGCTATACGCTGTCATGTACCCAGTTTTTAATGAGGTAATGTGTGTGAGTGTTTTGTCTAATATAGATTCAGGTACATTTTCCAGTGGCACACCGGGCCAGTGCGAACTGAAAGCTATTGGTCCAAATTAAAAACATACTGGCCAGGGCCAAGATCTTAAAGGATAGTGGATGATGCGTGCATCATTTAAATATCAGGGGATTTTATCTTTAATTTGCGAGCTGAGCAAGCTAGCGTATAGCCTATAAACTACTCTCCATACACAAATAATATTTTAACTTGACAATATAATATTTACATTGATTGTTTTGAGATGAAAAATAAAACTTGCTCAAACTCAAAAAGGGTATTCTTGTTAGTGATTTTGAACAGTCAGTTCTAGGGCCCTTTAAAATCTGTTTTATCTTACACTGAATTCCGTTTTCCAGGTTTTGTTTTTCCGGGTTTCCGAGTTCTCCTATAGTGTTTTCAGGTTTTCACTCTATATCACACTTTTTCTTAGAAAAACCCAAAAAATTGGGATGTTCTAAGACCCCAAAACAATTCTTATGCCGTTTTCACGTGCTAGTCGGAAAACGTTTCACAACAGAAACCGTTTACTCCAAATGTTGTTGATTTCCATTTAGTTCTTAAACAGAAGTTGTAGTTCAGTCGTGTCGCTTTATAAAAATGTAAAAAAACGAGTGGCTGGAAGAAGTTGAAATATGGAACCCTGTGGACTTCACTCCACTTTAGAGCATGGAAGAATTTATAATTTATAACAACAGGTGTAGACTAAAAGCAGTGGTGGAAAAAGTACTCAAATGTCATACTTCAGTAAAAGTAAAGATGCCTTAATAGAAAATGACTCAAGTGTAAGTCACCCGTAATACTACTTGAGTTAAAGTCTAAAAGTATTTGGTTTTAAATATACTTAAGTATTAAAAGTAAACAGAATTGCTAAAATATACTTATGTATCAAAAGTAAAAGTATAAATATTTTCAAATTCCTTATTATGCAAACCAGACGGCACGTTTACTTGTCTTTTTTTGATTTACGGATAGCCAGAGGCACACTCCAAGACTTTATTTTAATTTAATTCATTTACAAATGAAGCATTTGTGTTTAGTGAGTCCGCCAGATCAGAGGCAGTAGGGATGTGTTCTTGATAAGTGGATGAATTGGACCATTTTTCTATCAAAATGTAACGAGTACTTTTGGGTGTCAGGGAAAATGTAAGGAGTTAAATGTACATAATTTTCTTTAGGAATGTATTGAAGTAAAAGTTGTCAAAAATGTAAATAGTAAAGTACAGATACCCAAAAAAACTACTTAAGTAGTACTTTAAAGTGTTTTTACTTAAGTACTTTACACCACTGACTAAAAGTGAAATTCTTACTTCCAGGTTCTTTCTTTTCCAACAATGCAGAGTTAAAGATGCACTATGCAGAAATCGCTCCTCCATTTCCTGGTTGCTAAAATTCAAATAGTTCGCCTAATTTCAGTTTGTGACAAAACAAGCAAGTATAGGGTAGAGAATCATTGTCAAATCAAAATAATATTTTATTTGTCACGTGCGCCGAATACAAGTGAACATGCTTACTAACCAAAAATACTTTAAGAAGTTTCAAAAAAATAACAAAAAATAAGTGTTGTGAAAAATAGAAAATAAAGTAACAAATAATTAAACAGCAGCAGTAAAATAACAAGCAAGGCTATATACAGGGGGTACCGGTAGAGAGTCAATGTGCGGGGGCACCGGTTAGTCGAGGTAATTGAGGTAATATGTACATGTAGGTAGAGTTAATGTGACCATGCATAGATTATAAACATTATATGTTCAGGAGTCTTATGGCTTGGGGGTACTCCGCTACTGCTTGCCATGCGGTAGCAGAGAGAACAGTCTATGACTGGGGTGGCTGGAGTCTTTGACAATTTTTAGGGCCTTCCTCTGACACCGCCTGGTATAGAGGTCCTGGATGGCAGGAAGCTTGGCCCCAGTGATGTACTGGGCCGTACTCACCACCCTGTGTAGGTCAGGTGCCTAATGGTGTTGGAGTCATGCACGGCCACTTAGTCGTGGGTGAACAGGGAGTACAGGTGAGGGACCCCCGTGTTAATGATCAGCGTGCTGGATGTGTTGTTGCTACCATTTGGGGATGGCCCTTCAGGAATTCCAGGATCCAATTGCAGAGGCAGGTGTTTAGTCCCAGGGTCTTGAGCTTGGAAGCGGCTGTGGTGTTGGTACATGGGACTATGGTACAACTTCCGTTTAAGAACCCAGCAGCTTTTACATTGAAGAGCGTTTGGAATAAACGGTGTCTGTTGCAAAATGTTTTGCAACAGACAAAACTTTTTCCAAAAGAATCAGGACAGTTGAGAGCTGCGCGCTCTTGCTGCCCGACAGATGATTCCGCTCAAACGAGGCTATGTGTGTGGCCCGTGTGAGATAAATAATCTACATAACGAACTAGCAGCTTCAGGAATTCCTGTTTTTTCATCAATTATATAGCCTTGATTGAAAATAACAATATTACAATATTTTTTTCACTGACCCAAGCGGGCCACTGGTGTGGATGATTGACTGGCCTGGAGGGCTTCCAAAACCTCCCCGGACCAGCAGGCAGCCCTGTATGTCAAACCCTGGATGCGTGTGTGTTCTTGTCAGCCCCTAACAATGTGTGTGTGTGTTGGTTTGGCAGCTGGAGAGGATCAACTTGTCAGCTGCCCAGACTCTAAGAGCAGCCTTTATCAAGGTAAGACACACCAACACAGGACCCCTTACCTCATAAACGTATGACCTTTGCCCTTACGTAACCCTTGGGCTCTGGTTGCATGTCAGTAGTCTAAATCAAGGATGGGCAGCTTGAATAATCAGCAGATGTAATTGTGTGTGCGTGTGTTTGTGTTGCTAGGCGGAGAGGGAGAACCCAGGCCTAACTCAGGACATCATAATGAAAATTCTGGAGAAGAAAAATGTTCAGATAAACTACACAGAGTCTCTGCTGCGCATGGCTGCAGATGACGTGGAAGGTGTGTGTGTAGAAAAGTACCAGCATCTGCTTACAAGGGCTTCAGTGTGTTTGTAGTTGTTTATTAAAATATACTCGTGTGTGTGTGTGTGTGTGTGTGTGTGTGTGTGTGTGTGTGTGTGTGTGTGTGTGTGTGTGTGTGTGTGTGTGTGTGTGTGTGTGTGTGTGTGTGTGTGTGTGTGTGTGTGTGTGTGTGTGTATAGAGTTCTTACTGGACAGGCCAGAGCAGGAGTTCCAGGACCTAAATGAGAAATCCAGAGCTCTGAAACACATCCTCAGTAAGATACCTGACGAGATCAACGACAGGGTACGCTTCCTACAGACAATTAAGTGAGTACACGCACGCAGTATACACTAGGGATGCAACGGTACAGTGGGCCCACGGTTCGGTATGTATCACGCTTTGTGGGTAACGGTACGGTTTCGGTATCTTTATTTTTCCAGAAAAAAATACAAACACATCACCCTTTTAAACAATGAACTCTTTATTTTGCCTATAGACAAATAAAACTTTCTGTTCAGAAAAATGGCAGCATGTCTGACTAGGCCTGGATTATGTCTCTACTTGAAATCAAGGGGAGAAAAACATTCAAATTAAAAGTGCTTCTTAGCTTCGACAAGCTGTAGGTGCTTTGCCTTCTCTATTTGAAATAAACAGGGTACATACTTGTATAGGCAATGAAATCTTTGGCTATGAATACTCCCACTGCTTTTGTTATTTCTTTATGTTTTTCTGAATTTGTCGCAAATTGTTGTTGGAAGGCAGCAGCGAGAGATTGTATTTTTCGCTAACGAGTGGACTCTCCTTGCTCCAGCTCCACCTGCAAGGGATACGGCCGAGTGATGACACATCATGTTAGAAGTAAATGAGTAAATGACACATCATGTTAGAAGTGTTTCTACTCGAGTAGCCGACAGTGGCAAAACAATGCTTCCAGGCTCTACTTTGTTTACGGTCTTCTTACCCTCGTCATCGTATTGAACGCTGAATCCAAAATGTTCCCACACAGCGGATTTGAAAGACGGCGGTGCCTCTTCAAATTTGCTTCTCTCTGTCTCTAGCACTCACCATGATTACAATGGATCTGAGAGAATATTTGTTTTTTTAGTTTCCCCTCCCTTCATGGGGCCCCTTTAGGGAGGTTTCCTACTGAGATGTCATTGCAAATTGTCCATTGGTTGTTTAAGGGGGAGGGTTTGCGGTCGCTGCGGTTGCCACATTTTGAGACATTGCTGTGGAGCAAAGTTTGCCAGCCCTCAGGAGCCCCCTAACGGCCTGGAGCCCCAAGCAGTTGTCTGCCTTGCCTGTTCACAAGCTGCGGGTCTAATTCTGTGTATCTGAATGTACAACATGCGTGTAGTCTGCAGCGCAATAAGCACGTTTTGGGAAAATGACAGGCATATCATAATTCCGCGGTTCACGTATGCATATTGAACCGTAGGGGGCTTACCGAACGGTTCGACAACATACTGTGTACCATTGCATCCCTAGTATACACTAACACACACACCTTCATTAGCATGTCCTTGACATCCTTCTTCTTGATTGGTGTTGGTTGTTGTTTTCCATAGAGACATCGCCAGTGCTATAAAGGAGCTCCTGGATACAGTCAATAACGTCTTTAAGAAATACCACTACCAGAACCGCAGGGTAAGACACAGATGTGGAATATACACTGAGTGGACAAAACAGCTCTTTCCATGACATACTGTATATCACCTGGTCAGTCTATGTCACAGAAGCTATGATCCCTTATTGATGTCACTTGTTAAATGGACTTCAATCAGTGTAGATTGGGAGGGAGACAGGTTAAAGAAGGACATGGATTGTGTATGTGCGCCATTCAGAGGGTGAATGGGTAAGAAAGAATGTTGTTAGTGCCTTTAACCAGGGTATGGTAGTAGGTGCCAGGCGCACAGGTTTGAGGGTGTCAAGAACTGCAACGCTACTGTGTTTTTCACGCTCAATAGTTTCCTGTGTGTATCAAGAATGGTCCACCGCCCAAAGGACATCCAGTCAACTTGACACAACTGTGGGAAGCATTGGAGTCAACATGGGCCATCATCCCTGTGGAACGCTTTTGACATCTTTGTAGAGTCCCTGCCACGATGAATTGAGGCTGTTCTGAGGGCAAAAGAGGTTGCAACTCAAGATTAGGAAGGTGCAACTCAAGAGTAGGAAGGTGTTCCTAATGTTTTGTACAATCCGTGTGTTTCTTCCTTATCTTTAATGTGATCAATGGCTGCAAGGAGAGCTGATATCATTGTGAAGGCTATGTTCACATCTGTCTGTCTCTTCTCTGTGTGTCCAGGCTCTTGAGCACCAGAAGAAGGAGTTTGTCAAATATTCCAAAAGCTTCAGCGACACTCTCAAAACATACTTCAAAGATGGAAAGTGAGTTGTGTAGAGTAGATTCATAAGGAAGCTGAATAGATAGATATATGCTCATCGAAAGTAGTGAATTGTGATTGGGGTATTTTTTCCCCTTCACAAAATAGCACATACTAAACCCACAGCAAAAATACACTGAACAAAAATAAAAATGTAACATGTAAACTGTGCTCATGTTCATGTTTCATGAGCTAAAATAAAAGATCCCAGAAATGTTCCATAGGCACATAAAGCTTATTTCTTTCAAATGTTGTGCACAAATGTGTTTACATCTCTGTTAGTGAGCATTTATTCTTTGCCAAGATAATCCATCCACCTGACAGGTATGGCATATCAAGAAGCTGATGAAACGCCATGGTTGTTACACAGGTGCACCTTGTGCTGGGGACAATAAAAGGCCACTCTAAAATGTGTAGTTTTGTCACACAACACAATGCCAAAAATGTCATGTTTTGAGGGAGCGTGCAATTGGCATGCTAACTGCAGAAATTCCCCCCAGAGCTCTTGCCAGGGGATTTGGCAGTGCGTCCAACCGCAGACTACATGAAACCACGCCAGCCCAGGACCTCCACATCCAGCTTCTTCACCTGAGGGTATGTCTGAGACCAGCCACCTGGACAGCTAGTGAAACAGTGGGTTTGCAAAACCAAAGAATTTCTGCACAAACTGAAACCGTCTCGGGGAAGCTCATCTGCATGCTCGCCGTCCTCCACCAGGGCCTTGATCTGACTGCAGTTTGGCATCGTAACAGACTTCAGTGGGCAAATGCTCACCTTCGATGGCTACTGGCACGCTGGAGAAGTGTGCTCTTCACGGATTAATCCCGGTTTCAACTGTACCGGGCAGATGGCAGAGAGCGTGTATGGCATTGTGGGGGCGAGCGATTTACTGACGTCAACGTTGTGAACAGAGTGCCCCATGGTGGCGGTGGGGTTATGATATGGGCAGGCATTAGCTATGGACAATGAACACAATTGCATTTTATCGATGGCAATTTGAATGCACAGAGATACCGTGGCGAGATCCTGGCCCATTGTCTTGCCATTCATCCATCACCATCACACCATGTTTCAGCATGATAATGCACGGCCCCATGTCACAAGGATCTGTACACAAAATGTCCCAGTTCTTCTGTGGCCTGCATACTCACGAGACATGTCACCCATTGAGCCTGTTTGGGATGCTCAGGAACGACTTGTACGACATCATATTCCAGTTCTCTTCAATATCCAGCAACTTTCCACAGCCATTAAAGAGGAGTTGGACAACATTCCACAGGCCGCAATCAACAGCCTGATCAACTCAATCCCCAGTTCAAAACTGCATCTAGTTTTTTTTAGAGTTCCCTGTTGTCTTGAACGCACTGAAGTCGGAAGTCTGAGATTTCCGAGTTTCCAGTTGTTTTGAACACGGCATTAGTCTCAGCGGAGAGAGGGAGAGAGCAGCAGGGGGTCCTCCTCTCACGGTCCCTGATCTCTCCTTCCTTGCCTCAGGTGAGACTGAGGTAGGGGACACCGTCTTCCACCTGATGGCAAAATGAGTCGGAGCTCATCTGCCTCATGCACAAATTCATGTTGTTCCTATGACCGGAGAAAGTGAAATATATCTCGATATATTAAAATATATTAAAATAGACACGACAAGCTGCTAATAACAATAAAAACGCAGTGCTATCGATACACTTGGCTACTAATTCGTTGCAGCTGCAGCGCGAGTGGTAGTACAGAGTACGTTTTATGTTTTGTTGAATAAAAACAGTGCTGAATAAAAACTTTAACATGAACTCACTCATAAAAACAACAGCAGCTCTTTGCTGTATTCTTTGACAGTCTCTCTCTGCTCATGGTTTTAAAAGTTATGAAATCTCATGTAGCTAGTATCAAACTTTGCTGGAAGCTGTAGGCACAGTAGGCACACTCGATTTAGCCACAGATCTGCCGGTGCGCAGGGCTTCTGAATCAAGTGCACCGCCAATTGCGCCACCGACCGGTTGGTGACCACTGCCTTATATGAATGGGAACTCAGTAAAATCTTTGAAATTGTTGCATGTTGCCGTTTTATATTTTGTTCAGTGTACATTAATTCTAACAATATTAGTAGTGGGAATGTTCTTACTAACTGTTTATTTTATGATGACCATGAGAAACCAATTATTTAAGCAGGTTTGAAATGTCAGAGCTATTTTGAAACAACTGTTTTGCTGACATTGTGTTTTCGTTTTATTTGCAGTCGTTAAATAACAACATAACTGAACCATCCTTGTTTCCAGGGCGATCAACGTGTTCATCAGTGCGAACAGACTGATCCACCAAACCAACCTCATTCTGCAGACCTTCAAGACCGTCATATAGGTACAGTAGGGGGGGGGGTGTGTGTGTGTGTGTGTGAGACATAGCGATAGTTAGAGAGTTCTAGTTGGATATAACCTGTTGTTGCATGAACATTGCCATTGAGGGCTTCCATCGTTTTAAAGTAGCTGCATTAAGCAGCTGGTATATACATAAACGTAGCAAAAAAAGAAACGTCCTCTGTCAACTGTGTTTATTTTCAGCAAACTTAAAATGTGTAAAAATATGTATGAACATAACAGGATTCAACAATTGAGACATAAACTGAACAAGTTCCACAATCATGTGACTAACAGAAATGGAATAATGTGTCCCTGAACAAAGGGGGGGTCAAAATCAAAAGTAACAGTCAGTATCTGGTGTGGCCAATCGCTGCATTAAGTACTGCAGTGCATCTCCTCCTCATGGACTGCACCAGATTTGCCAGTTCTTGCTGTGAGATGTTACCCCACTCTTCCACCAAGGCACCTGCAAGTTCCCAGACATTTCTGGGGGGAATGGCCCTAGCCCTCACCCTCCAATCCAACAGGTCCCAGACGTGCTTAATGGGATTGAGATCCGGGCTCTTCGCTGGCCATGGCAGAACACTGACATTCTTGCAGGAAATCATGCACAGAACGACCAGTATGACTGGTGGCATTGTCATGCTGGAGGGTCATGTCAGGATGAGTCTGCAGGAAGGGTACCACATGAGGGAGGAGGATGTCTTCCCTGTAACGCACAGCGTTGAGTTTTTTCCTGCAATGACAACAAGCTCAGTCCGATGATGCTGTGACACACCGCCCTAGACCGTGACGGACCCTCCACCTCCAAATCGATCCCGCTCCAGAGTACAGGCCTCTGTAACGCTCATTCCTTCGACGATAAACGCGAATCCGACCATCACCCCTGGTGAGACAAAACCGTGACTCATCAGTGAAGAGCACTTTTTGCCAGTCCTGTCTGGTCCAGCGACGGTGGGTTTGTGCCCATAGGCGACGTTGTTGCCGGTGATGTCTGGTGAGGACCTGCCTTACAACAGGCCTACAAGCCCTCAGTCCAGCCTCTCTCAGCCTATTGCAGACAGTCTGAGCATTGAGTGAGGGATTGTGCGTTCCTGGTGTAACTCGGGCAGTTGTTGTAGCCATCCTGTACCTGTCCTGCAGGTGTGATGTTTGGAAGTACCGATCCTGTGCAGGTGTTGTTACACGTGGTCTGCCACTGCGAGGACGATCAGCTGTCCGTCCTGTCTCCCTGTAGCGCTCTCTTAGGCGTCTCACAGTACGGATATTGCAATTTATTGCCCTGGCCACATCTGCAGTCCTCATGCCTCCTTGCAGCATGCCTAAGGCACGTTCACGCAGATGAGCAGGGACCATGGGCATCTTTCTTTTGGTGTCAGTAGAAAGGCCTCTTTAGTGTCCTAAGTTTTCATAACTGAGACCTTAATTGCCTACCGTCTGTAAGCTGTTAGTGTTTTAACGACCGTTCCATGTTCATTAATTGTTTATGGTTCATTGAACAAGCATGGCAAACAGTGTTTAAACCCTTTACAATGACGATCTGTGGTTATTTGGATTTTTACAATTATCTTTGAAAGACAGGGTCCTGAAAAAGGGATGTTTCTTTTTTTGCTGAGTTTATATGTCAGAGCGGCATTGCCACTGTATCTTAGTCCATAGTATAGAGTACAGTATATACATATGAGATGGGTGATGCAATATTTACAAACAATTAAAGTGACTAAGATACCGTAGAATAGTATAGAGTACAGTTTATACATATGAGATGAGTAATGCAAGATACAGAGACCTTATTAAAGTGGCTCGTGTTTCATTTCCTTGAAGTGGCCAGTAATTCCTAATCTATGTCTCCTGTGTTTGTGTGTCTTTGTCTGAACGTGTGTGTAGGGTTGCCTTGGAGAGGCCATCCAGTCTTCCAACGAAGCAACATTAAAAATGGCATACGATCGGAGAGCACCTTTTACCAGATTTAAATGTAAAATGTATTTATCTGTGGCTTGATTTTAATCGGACAGTTTTAATTTATACCCTTGAAGTGCGTTCAACAAGGCTGATGTTAGCAGTGAAATACGTCAGCTTTTGAACTGTTAGCTAACGTGAGTGAATGTTTAATGGCCAAAATCTAGCTGAAGAACTTCAGCATATGTGATAGCTTTTTTAGTTATCCCTAGCTACTGTTTAATTGTTTGAATCAGCATTTAACGTTTAGGGACAGTCTTGTTGATCGGGCTGTGACGATACCAGTACGACAATATTTTTTCCATGGCAAAAATGAAAACATGAGGCAGGCTCAACTCTTTGGTCCTATGAATACTTGCTGTATGTAAAATATTCTGTGCTATATCTTAGAAAATAAATAAATGTGACAACATAATGATATTTGTTTCCAACATTAGGGCTGTTTTCCTAAAGATGTTAAATCCGCTTTGTGTTTTGTTTCTTGCCACGGTATTAATGAGTATTGTGATACTGGTATCTTCCTGGCCCTACTTGTTGAACCCACACATGGTCTTGTTAGAAGTAGAGGAGGCGTTTATCAGACTAATTGCCATTTTTGATAATATATATTCATGTGATTACTTTACATTAGGCTCAAGGTAGAAGTTGCCCCTAACCACATATCTAGGATCAGATGACCTTCCCCCAATCCTAACTTTACCTGTTACTGGGATGGAGAATACAGTTAGCTCCAAAAGTATTTCATTTTTTGTTGTTTTGGCTGTGTACTCTAGCACTTTGGATTTGAAATGATATAATGACTGAGGTTAAAGTGCAGACTGTCAGCTTTTGTTTGAGGGTATTTTCATCCATGTCGGGTGAATTGTTTAGAAATTACAGCACTTTTTGTACATAGTCCCCCCATTTTAGGGGACCAAAAGTATTTGATACAAATTCACTTATGTGTATTAAAGTAGTAAAAAGTATTTGGTCCCATATTCATAGCACACAATGACTACACATTTGTTGGATGCATTTGTGGTTTGTTTTGGTTGTGTTTTAGATTATTTTGTGCCCAATAGAAATGAATGGTAAGTATTGTGTTGTGAGTTTTATTGTAAATAAGAATAGAATGTTTCTAAACTCTTCTACATTAATGTGGAAGTTATCATGATTATGGATAATCCTGAATAAATTGTGAATAATGATGTTAGACGCACAGATATCATACCCCCCAAAATGCTAACCTCCCCTGTTATTGTAATGGTGAGGTTAGCATGTTTTAGGGGTATGATATTTGTCCATCTGTAACTTTCTCACTCATCATTATTCACGATGCATTCAGGATTATCCGTAATCATGGTAGCATCCACATCAGTGTAGAAGTGTATTCTATGACAGTCTGCACTGTAACCTCATTGTCATTGTATAATTTCAAATCCAAAGTGCTGAAGTACAGAGCCAAAATAACAACAGCAAAAACTCACTGTTCCAATACTTTTGGAGCTCACTGTATCTGACCCTGTGTCAGCGTTTAGGGGCAACTTCCTCCTACATCTGCTATAGCTTCTTAATCATGCTTTCAGAACGGAAACTGCTTTCACTACCTACTGTGCATCTCAAGTGTCTCCCTCTCTTAAGAGAAAGCAATATGATGTTCTAACCCTACTGGGTATGACCTTTCACCTGTCCAGTCTTTACAGATGAGTGCAGAGGAAGGGAGCGGTGTGAGGAGAGTAAATCTTGTTAGATTGAGATGCACCCCTATTCTACTCTCTATTAGAAGACAGAAAACCAAAAGAATTCAAGCATAGAGTTGCTGAATCCCAAATAGACTCCTGGACGAGGGGGGAGGGACGGACTAGGGAGGGATCGATTTGGGATTCATAAAGTAACATTCTCACACTGTCTGTGTGTGTAGCTACAGAGAGCATGACTGAGGAGAGAGGAGGGTTTGTAAAAGGAGTCTGTCCCTGATGTTTAAAGATGAAGGGATAGAAATGGCTCCAGGTTGAAGCTGTCTCTGTATTTAAGTGATACTGTATGTCTGGTGGCAAATGTTCAATAAATTGTTTCCTAATGATGCAGTTTGTTTTTGGAATTCAGTAGTGTTTAAGGGGGGGTGAGTGGGCACGTGGGGATGGAATTTGTGAGGGTTGGATAGAATGCATAAAAAGGAGAACTTGAGGGAGAGTGGTGAGATGGGTGATGTGGGCAAACAATGATGGGCAGACACACAGGCTTTAGCCACTTGATGGCAGTGTGGTGCAGCCCTTCCACTATATTCAAAAAATTCCTGATTGGAAGAAAAGTAGAGATTTGTTTTAAAACTACTGGGATTTACCCCATGGGATTTTCCATGAATAGAGCACTTCAGATAAAATGGCATTTTGTCTGTTTACACAGACATTTGCCTCATCATAAAAACTCAACTTGTACTTAGCCCCTAACCCCTCTCCCGTAATCACTTGTGTATATCTGCAAGGATTGTATTGGGGGAACCAGACTTAGGTTAAATTTAAAATATCGCAATTACTTTCAAAGTAAGTATTCAGATATACTTTTATTTGAAAAGGCAAGTAGTTGAATATTGGAAAGTATTTCCTCATTGAAGAGCCAACAAAAGCCATTCTGCTCCTGTCCCTCATTCTTTTCTGGTAACAGGTAGACCGGTAGAACTTACAGGAAATATAAGGTAACTACTTCCTTATTGAGAATAATAATAAGTATGTCAGATTTCTAGGGTGATCTTGCTTTTAGCAAAGACATTCATTACATGAAAATCTAGTACTTTGAAGTACATGATATTCTAGTATATTTATTGTAAGTATACTAAAGACATTTTTGAGGACATGAAAAGTATACTTTTTGTAAGTATACTGAAGTACACTTATTGAGATATGAAAATCGAGTGTATGCTCATGAAGTATACTGCAGTACACTTTTCACCACATGAAAATAGAGTACACTTTGGATATACTGTAATTGAATGAAAATTGTTATTTATAATAAAGTACATTCATCAATCTGATGTCATTATGTGAATAAATGCAACAGGCCCTGTACTTCTCTGGAGAATCTTAGTCAAGGCAGCGACCCTCGCATCACATCTCAGTATGACTATAATGATCATGTCTATCTTGCACCTTTATGCAAGTATTAAGAGGCTAGTTACAAATGTGTGATAACGCTCTTGGTAGCCGATGTGAACAAAACCTTTAAACAGGTCAACATTCACAAAGCCGCTGGGCCAGACGGATTACCGGGACGTGTACTTAACTAACCTCCAGACGAGCTTCAATGCCATACAACACTCCTTCCGTGGCCTCCAACTGCTCTTAAATGCAAGTAAAACTAAATGCATGCTCTTCAACCGATTGCTGCCCGCACCAGCATCACTACTCTGGACGGTTCTGACTTAGAATATGTGGACCACTACAAATACCTAGCTGTCTGGTTAGACTGTAAACTCTCCTTCCAGACTCACATTAAGCATCTCCAATCCAAAATTACATCTAGAATCGGCTTCGTATTTCGCAACAAAGCATCCTTCACTCATGCTGCCAAACATACCCTCATAAAACTGACCATCCTACTGATCCTCGACTTCGGCGATGTCATTTACAAAATAGCCTCCAACACTACTCCAATACTCGTCGCCAAACCCACTGGTTCCAGGTCATCTACAAGTCTCTGCTAGATAAAGCCCCGCCTCATCTCAGCTCACTGGTCACCATAGCAGCACCCACCCGTAGCACGCGCTCCAGCAGGTATATCTCACTTGTCACCCCCAAAGCCAGTTCTTCCTTTGGCTGCCTTTCCTTCCAGTTCTCTGCTGCCAATAACTGTAACGAACTGCAAAAATCCCTGAAGCTGGAGACTCATATCTCCCTCACAAGCTTTAAGCACCAGCTGTCAGAGCAGCTCACAGATTACTGCACCTGTACATAGCCCATCTGTAAATAGCCCAACCAACTACCTCATCCCCATACTGTATTTATTTATTTATCTTGCTCCTTTGCACCCCATTATCTCTACTTGCACATTCTTCTTCTGCACATCTACCATTCCAGTGTTTAATTGCTATATTGTAATTACCTCGCCACCATGGCCTATTTTTTGCCTTACCTCCCTTATCCTATCTCATTTGCACACACTGTATATAGAATCTTTCTACTGTATTATTGACTGTATGTTTGTTTATTCCATGTGTAACTCTGTGATGTTGTATGTGTCGAACTGCTTTGCTTTATCGTGGCCAGGTTGCAGTTGTAAATGAGGACTTGTTCTCAACTAGCCTACCTGGCTAAATAAAGGTGAAATAAATAAATGCAATTAAGTTAAGAACAAATTCTTATTTAGAGTGACGGAACAGTGGGTTAACTGCCTTGTTCAGGGGAACAGTGGGTTAACTGCCTTGTTCAGGGGAACAGTGGGTTAACTGCCTTGTTCAGGGGCAGAACAAGGCAGTTTTCCTTGGCAACTTGGGGATTTGATCTAGCAACCTTTCGGTTTGTGACCCAACGCTCTAACAACTAGGCTACCTGCCGATCAATCAATACCCACTTGTACATCTCCAGAGTCTGGGTGACCTGAAGCACGTTGTTATAATCGCCAAATAAATTGGACCAACAGACAGTGAAGTTGAACTGAAACTCCTCTTCCTCCCTTTTCACAAGGTTCTGGATGCAGAGGAAGGTTTGGTTCTGAGCGAGCTTGGCGTCAGCTTGTGTGGCGAGGGTCACGTGTGACGGGTTGCAGTCGGGAAGATTCGGACAAAGGACGTAGGTCGTCATGAAGTGGAAACCTTTATCCCAATATAGAACAGTCACATACAGTGGGAAGAACAAGTATTTGATACACTGCCGATTTTGCAGGTTTTCCTACTTACAAAGCATGTAGAGGTCTGTAATTTTTTATCATAGGTACACTTCAACTGTGAGAGACGGAATCTAAAACAAAAATCCAGAAAATCACATTGTATGATTTTTAAGTAATTAATTTGCATTTTAGATCTAGGAAGGTAGTTTATAGAAGGTGAAGATTGAGGTGACGATTGAAGATTGAGGTGACCTTTGAAGAGAAGTGAAAGTTAATAATGTAGTCGCACTTGTTCCCTGGCTGCGTTTACACAGGCAGCCCAATTCTGATAATTCTTTCTCACAAATTGGTCTTTTGACCAGTCAGATCAGCTCTTTTGCACATAATTGGGCAAAATATCAGAATTGGGCTGCCTGTTTAAACGCAGCCTCTGATCCTTAGAGTGAGATGAAGACATGCATGACATGCAAAATATTGTATCTAATGACACTCAAATAGGCCTCAAGTTCAACTTTCAGCATTATTTGTCGTAGAGAGGGCAATAGAGGCTTTGCAGCAGGGGAGCACGTATGACATGAAAAACATATCAAATCCACATGGACCAGAATGGAAACACAACTGAAAGGGACACAACTGAAATAAGTAATTGACTTAGTTGTATTATCTCTGTCTAGATTTGTACTGTGTGTATGTATTTGTTAAACTGTCAAATAAAATAAATAAACCACTGCCTTGAGGGGAAGTGACAGGTGTGTGCCGTGGTTGATTGTAGTTGTGTGTGTGTGTGTGTGTGTGTGTGTGTGTGTGTATAGAGTTCTTACTGGACAGGCCAGAGCAGGAGTTTCAGGACCTAAATGAGAAATCCAAAGCTCTGAAACACATCCTCAGGAAGATACCTGACAAGATCAATGACCAGGTACTCTAGCCAAAGATGGTCGATAAATGAAGATGTCCCACTTAGGCTGTTTACCATATAAAACAAATTGTCAATTCAGGTCTGCTTAATTAATGGGGTGGCTCTTGCAAAGGCACCAATGCATTAGCAGCTAGGTCAGGTCTGCTTAGTTGACTGTATATGAACCAGTAAAAAATGAGGGAGTGGGATGTCTCTCATCCTCTTCCGTCTCTGTGCTTACTACACACACGCACGAGTACAGATAGAGCCATAGAGTTGCTGTGGCACCTGCCCTTTTGCCCTCCTATGAAAAAAGTGCCCTTTTGATTGGTAGCAGGTTTTTTTTACTAATTATTTTGTATATAATTGTTGTTCTCTTTTCTCTCTTGTAATTTAAATGCAACTAATTGTCCTTCAAAATACATAATTTCTCAGAAACTGCCACTCATCCTGCATGCACTAGCTACCTGCAGGTTACTTTATCCAATTCGTATTCTATTATACGACAGGGTAAGATGTATGATACTATACACCCTCTAATTTATATGATATTGCTGCTTTTTCATTCATAATATAACCTAACAAAACTAATATATCATACTAAATGGAGGGAACAGATTTATGTACCAAATCCTACAAATTGCCCTGAGACCAGGTTGCAACAGTGGTAGCAAAGAAGAAAATATACTTTTAATTTACTCCCTTTCATCTATGGTTCTAGCTTGCTTATCCTACAATCTCACTTGGCAAAAACTGGTTGAATCAACCTTGTTTTCACGTCATTTCAACCCCAAATATCAAATAGTCATCAACGTAAAGGCATTTCATATTATTTTCACCCAACTTTTAAACTAAATCCTATGACATGGTGACATTTGTTGTTGATTTTGTACTTGAATTTTTGTTAATTAGAGTTTGCACTTTTTTGGTAGGCCTATTCCATTCCAATCTCCCATTGTAGCAGCCTGCTAAACTAAATACAGTACAGATCAAATATGTATTTCACCCATGTCAACAAAGTAATCGCCAAGGCTACAGACACTGACTGACACTCTGCAGGAGACAGGGCTTTCATTGGCTGTGAAAGTTTATCCAGCCAAGGCCAAAACCAGGAACAATCTCATCTCCAAACTAGCTGGCTCTACAGGGAGCACTGCTACCACCAGAACTTGCACTCTCATTCTCAGCAGCAGACCTTTACAGAAAATCACATGATTTCACATGTGGAAAATCACATGTTTTCACGTGTAGTTTCATGTTATCACAGGTTGCTTTACATGTTGTCACATGTTATCACATGAGCACATGAAAATGTGTTTTGGGAAATTCATGTGGTTTCTCCGTAAGGGGAGTACGGTGCACCTGTAAGGTCAAGGTCGTCACACACACACACACACACACACACACACACACACACACACACACACACACACACACACACACACACACACACACACACACACACACACACACACACACACACACACACACACACACACACACACACATACACAGAGTCGACACACAGCTAAACGGCATCATACACCTCATCACTGGCACACTACGATCCACCTCGCTTCCCTGGCTCCCTGTCCTGGCAAACATCACCCCCCCACACACACACACACACACACACACACACAGTGCATTCGGAAGTATTCAGACCCCTTGACTTCTTCCACATTTTGTTACATTACAGCCTTATTCTAAAATTGATTAAATTAATTGTTTTCCTCATCAATCTACACACACACCAGAGTATCACAATCTAGTTCCTGTGTTTAGCAAGCACCACAGGCTGTCGCTGCCGCCTCATCGGCCGTACGACTGCGCCATTGACCTCCAGCCTGGAGCTTCTCTCCCCAGTAACCGGTTGTTTAACCTCTCTTGCCCCGAGAAAGAGGCTATGGAGAGGTACATCCAGGATTCTCTGGCTGCAGGACTTATCAAGCCATCTTCCTCCCCAGTGGGTGCTGGGTTTTTCTTTGTGATGAAGAAGGATGGGTCACTGAGGCCGTGCATAGATTTCCGTGGGCTGAATAATACCACAGTAAAGAACAAGTACCCCTTGCCACTCATCAGCTCTGCTTTTGACCTCCTCCATGGTGCCACAGTGTTTACCAAACTTGACCTCCGGAATGCCTACCACCTTGTTTGAATAAGAGAGGGGGATGAGTGGGAGACTGCGTTCAACACACCACTTGGTCACTTTGAGTATTTGGTCATGCCTTTTGGTCTTACTAACACCCCTGCTGTTTTCCAGAACCTAGTCAATGATGTGCTGAGGGATGTGATTGGACGCTTCGTTTTTGTCTATTTAGATGACATCCTGATTTTTTCCAAGGACCCTGAGGCTCACCAGCAACATGTTCGCCAAGTTCCAAGGACCCTGAGGCTCACCAGCAACATGTTCGCCAAGTTCCAAGGACCCTGAGGCTCACCAGCAACACGTTCGCCAAGTTCCAAGGACCCTGAGGCTCACCAGCAACACGTTCGCCAAGTTCCAAGGACCCTGAGGCTCACCAGCAACACGTTCGCCAAGTTCCAAGGACCCTGAGGCTCACCAGCAACACGTTCGCCAAGTTCCAAGGACCCTGAGGCTCACCAGCAACACGTTCGCCAAGTTCCAAGGACCCTGAGGCTCACCAGCAACACGTTCGCCAAGTTCCAAGGACCCTGAGGCTCACCAGCAACACGTTCGCCAAGTTCCAAGGACCCTGAGGCTCACCAGCAACACGTTCGCCAAGTTCCAAGGACCCTGAGGCTCACCAGCAACACGTTCGCCAAGTTCCAAGGACCCTGAGGCTCACCAGCAACACGTTCGCCAAGTTCCAAGGACCCTGAGGCTCACCAGCAACACGTTCGCCAAGTTCCAAGGACCCTGAGGCTCACCAGCAACATGTTCGCCAAGTTTCAAGGACCCTGAGGCTCACCAGCAACATGTTCGCCAAGTTCCAAGGACCCTGAGGCTCACCAGCAACACGTTCGCCAAGTTCCAAGGACCCTGAGGCTCACCAGCAACATGTTCGCCAAGTTCTTCAACGGCTGATGGAGAATAAGCTTTTTGTTAAAGCTGAAAAATGTGAGTTCCATGCTGCCTCAGTGTCTTTCTTGGGTTATAGTATTGCACAGGGACAGTTACGTATGGACCCCGCCAAGGTCATGGCAGTCACAGAGTGGCCTGCGCCCTCCAATCTGAAGCAGCTACAACGTTTCGTGGGGTTTGCATATTTTTACAGACGTTTCATCTGCAACTACAACCGTCTGGAAGCACCTCTCACCACTCTTACCTCCACTCCGTTCCACTGGACTCCTGCGGCAGAGGCAGCATTCCTGGAACTCAAGTGTCGCTTCACCTCTGCTCCGGTCCTTACTCAGCCCGACCCAGATCTCCAGTTCATCGTGGAGGTGGACGCCTCTGACACCGGGGTAGGTGCCGTTCTGTCTCAACGTTCCCCCTCTGATCAGAAGGTCCACCCATGTGCATTATTTTCCTGTAAGCTCTCACCTGCGGAGAGGAATTTTGTCATCAGAAACTGGGTACTCCTGGCAGTTAAGCTGGCTCTTGAGGAATGGCGTCACTGGCTAGAGGGCTCTGTAACCCCCTTCATCGTGTGGACTGACCATAAAAACCTGTCCTACATGCAGACCGCCAAACGTCTGAACTCCCGGCAAGCCAGGTGGGCCTTGTTTTTCGGTAGATTCAATTTCACACTCACTTATCGCCCCGGTTCAAAGAATACCAAGCCTGATGCCCTCTCTCGACAACACGGATACCGAGCCAGAAGGCATTGTGCCATCCACCTGCATCGTTGCCGCCGTCACCTGGGAGATCGAGTCCCGTATCCACCAGGCCCAGCAGGACCAGCCTAACCCTGGTAACGGTCCTAGTAATGCTTTGTTTGTTCCAGATTGTGTTAGCTCTGATGTTCTTATTGGGGCCATTCTACCGACCTCACCTGTCACCCTGGTATGAACCAGACCCTTGCCTTCCTACGTCAGCGCTTTTGGTGGCCCACCATGGAGAGAGATGTCCGGGAGTTTGTCTCAGCCTGTTCAGTTTGTGCCCGGAACAAAACCTCCACTAAACCTACTTCCGGTCTGCTTTGACCTTTTCCCATACCCAGTTGCCCCTGGTCACACATAGCTCTGGACTTCATCACTGGCCTTCCCCCATCTAACGGTAACTCTGTCATCCTCACCATTATTGACAGGTTTTCCAAAATGGCTCACTTCATTCCCCTCTCCAAGCTCCCGTCCTCCAGGGAGACTGCGGACCTGCTAGTATCCCATGTGTTTCGTCTACATGGCATTGCCACTGACATCGTTTCCGACAGAGGACCCCAGTTTACCTCCCATGTATGGAGATCCTTCTGTTCAGCTCTTGGTATCAATGTCAGTCTTTCTTTTAGATATCACCCCCAGACCAACGGCCAGACCAACTAAGAGATGGAGACTGCCCTACACTGCGTGACTTCTGCTAACCCTTCCTCCTGGAGCACTCAGCTACCCTGGGTTGAATATGCCCACAACACCCTCTCCAATGCATCGTCAGGTATGTCACCCTTCGAGGGTGCTCTGGGTTACCAACCCCCCTTGTTCCCCGCCCAAGAGGTTGAGGTTCCTTCTGTCCAGGACCATCTGCGCCGTTGTCATCGTACCTGGAGGAAGGCCCGGGCTGCCCTTCTTTGTGCCTCCGACAGGACCCAGTTCCAAGCCAACCGTCGCCGGGCCTCAGCTACAGTCTACACCCCAGGTCAAAAGGTACAGCTCTCATCGAAGGACCTGCCATTGAAGGTGGCATCGAATAAACTTTCCCCCTGATTCATTGGTCCCTTTGAATTTGACCGTGTCATTAACCCCTCTGCTGTGCCCCTGAAATTCCCAGTCTCTCTCAGGATCCATCCTACCTTCCATGTCCTATCCCTGATTAAACCTGTCTGCTCCAGTCCCCTGTCTCCTCCTGCAGCGTCTCTTCCACCCCCTCGGCTCATAGATGACCATCCTGCCTAAACAGTCCGGTGGCTACTGGATGTGCGCCGTTGGGGTCGCGGCTGGCAGTACCTGGTGGACTGGGAAGGATACAAGTCTGAGGAGCACTGCTGGTTTCCCCGCCATCACATTTTGAACCCCTCCCTCTTACGTGATTTCTATACCTCACACCCAGATAAGCCAAGTGGTGCCCATAGAGGGGGGGAGTACTGTTACATCTGCTCCTGCCACGCCCTCTACTGCTCATCCTGTGTCTCCTTGACCTGCCGCCGCTCCCCCAGTACTCTCTTTCTCTCCCTCTCGCTGTGATTGTGTAGGCGGAGTCAGGTGTGCTGGAGTCAGAGCAGATCCCCATCAGCTGCAACCTGTTCCATAATCAAGACCTCTACAAATACGCAGCCCTGCCACTTCCACACTGCCAGATCGTAATCTCTGCTCAGTCAGTCTACGGTTCTAGCCATTTGTTACTGTTTAGATCCTGTTATCCTGTTGTGCCTGTTTTCCTTGCCTGACGCTGTTTTCCTCTTTGATACATTTTTGCTGACTCTGGTCCCTGTCTCCAGTCCCACGTCTCATCATCCTGCTACTCTGTCCTGGATTTCCCACTCTACTACTCCCTTGGATTCCCCTCCAGACCTACTTACCCTGTCCCAGCCCCTCTCGAGCCAGCCTCAGCCTCCACACCTGGTTTCTTGCAACCCGCCCGAGCTTCCCCTGACCTGCACTCCATCTTCCCCCTGTTTCAATAAATACCATGGTTACTTCGTCCCAGTCTCCTCGTCTGAGTCTGCTCTTGGGTTCCCTTGTTCCACTCTGCATAACAGATTGGAGTCCACCTGTGGTAAATTCAATTGATTGGACATGATTTGGAAAGGCACACACCTGTCTATATAAGGTTGATACAGTTGACAGTGCATGTCAGAGCAAAAACCAAGCCATGAGTTCGAAGGAATTGTCCGTAGAGCTCAGAGACACGATTGTGTCGAGGCACAGGTCTGGGGAAGGGTACACATTTTTTTTCTTCAGCATTGAATGTCCCCAAGAACACAGTGGCCACCATCATTCTTAAATGGAAGAAGTTTAGAACAGCCAAGACTCTTCCTAGAGCTGGCCGCCCAGCCAAACTGAGCATTCGGGGGAGAAGGGCCTTGGTCAGGGAGGGGACCATTAACCCGATGGTCACTCTGACAGAGCGCCAGAGTTCCTCTGTGAAGATGGTAGAACCTTCCAGAAGGACAACGTTCTCTGCAGCACTCCACCAATCAGGATATAAAATAGCTGTGCAGAGACGCTCCCCATCCTATCTGACAGAGCTTGAGAGGATCTGCAGAGAAGAATGGGAGAAACTCCCCAAATACAGATGTGCCCAGCATGTAGCGTCATACCCAAGAAGACTCAAGGCTGTAATCACTGCCAAAGGTGCTTCAACAAAGTACTGAGTAAAGGGTCTGAATACTTATGTAAATGTTAAAATGGCGCCGGAAGATATGGCTGCAGTTTTACGGGCGCCCAACCAATTGTGTTGTTATGTGTTTTTTTCGCGTTATTTTTAACTTATTTTGTACATAATGTTTCTGCAACCGTATCTTACGGCAAAAAAAGAGCTTCTGGATATCAGGACAGCGATCACTCCCCTCAGATTAGACTAAGATTTTTTCTTCAACAAGCAGGACGCACACGACATTCTCCAAACACCCGACAAGGCCAACATCCCAGTTATTTGCAAGAGGAAGAGACGCAGGTATAGAGGACACAGAGCGGGGTGCCTCGTAAGGATCCGCAGAATGCGATTGGGAAAACTGCCATTACCATCAATATTACTCGCCAAAGTGCAATCATTGGACAATAAATTAGACGAGGTACGATCACGAATATCCTACCAACGGGACATCAAAAACTGTAATATCTTATGTTTCACGGAATCGTGGCTGAATGATGACATGGATATTCAGCTAGCGGGATATACACTGCACCGGCAATATAGAACAGCACACTCCGAGGGGGGGGTCTGTGCATATCTGTAAACAACAGCTGTTGCACAAAATCTAAGGAAGTCTCTAGATTTTTCTCGCCTGAAGTAGACTATCTTGTGATAAAATGTTGACCATACTATTGGCCTAGAGAGTTTTCAGCTATACTTTTCGTGGCTGTTTATTTACCACCACAGACAGATGCTGGCACTAAGACCGCACTCAGTCAGCTGTATAAGGAAATAAGCAAACAGGAAACCGCTCACCCAGAGTGGCCGGAGACTTTAATGCAGGGAAACTTAAATCAGTTCTACCTAACTTCTATCAACATGTTAAATGTGCAACAAGAGGGAAAAAAATTCTAGATCACCTGTACTCCACACAGAGACGCGTACAAAGCTCTCCCTCGCCCTCCATTTGGTAAATCCGACCACAATTCTATCCTCCTGCTTACAAGCAAAAATTAAAGCAGGACACACCAGTGACTCGGTCTATAAAAAAGTGGTCAGATGAAGCAGATGCTAAACTACAGGACTGTTTTACAATCACAGACTGGACCATGTTCCGGGATTCTTTCGATGGCATTGAGGAGTACACCACATCAGTTACTGGCTTTATCAATAAGTGCATCGAGGATGTCGTCCCCACAGTGACTGTACGTACATACCCCAACCAGAAGCCATGGATTACAGGCAACATTCTCTCTGAGCTAAAGGGTAGAGCTGCCGCTTTCAAGTTGTGGGACTCTAACCCGGAAGCTTATAATAAATCCTGCTATGCCCTCCGACGGACCATCAAACAGGCAAAGCGTCAATACAGGGCTAAGATTGAATCGTACTACATCGGCTCCGACACTCGTCTTATGTGGCAGGGCTTGCAAACTGTTATAGACTACAAAGGGAAGCACAGCCACGAGCTGTCCAGTGACATGAGCCTACCAGACGAGCTAAATCACTTCTATGCTCGCTTCGAGGCAAGCAACACTGAGGCATGCATGAGAGCATCAGCTGTTCCGGACGACTGTGTGATCACGCTCTCCGTAGCCGACGTGAGTAAGTCCTTTAAACAGGTCAATATTCACACGGCTGCAGGGCCAGACGGATTACCAGGATGTGTGCTCCGGGCATGTGCTGACCAACTGGCAAGTGTCTTCACTGACATTTTCAACATGTCCCTGATTGAGTCTGTAATACCAACATGTTCTTGTACCCAAGAACACAAAGGCAACCTGCCTAAATGACTACAGACCCGTAGCACTCACGTCTGTAGCCATGAAGTGCTTTGAAAGGCTGGTAATGGCTCACATCAACACCATTATCCCAGAAACCCTAGACCCACTCCAATTTGCATACCGCCCAAACAGGTCCACAGATGATGCAATCTCTATTGCACTCCACACTCCCACCTGGACAAACCTCCACACTCCCACCTATTGCACTCCACACTCCCACCTGGACAAAAGGAACACCTACGTGAGAATGATATTCATTGACTACAACACCATAGTACCCTCAAAGCTCATCACTAAGCTAAGGATCCTGGGACTAAACACCTCCCTCTGCAACTGGATCCTGGACTTCCTGACGGGCCGCCCCCAGGTGGGGAGGGTAGGTAGCAACACATCTGCCACGCTGATCCTCAACACTGGAGCCCCTCGGGATGCATGCTCAGTCCCCTCCTGTACTCCCTGTTCACCCACAACTGCATGGCCAGGCACGACTCCAACGCCATCATTAAGTTTGCAGACGACACAACAGTGGTAGGCCTGATCACCGACAACCACGAGACAGCCTATAGGGAGGAGGTCAGAGACCTGGCCGGGTGGTGCCAGAATAACAACCTATCCCTCAACGTAACCAAGACTAAGGAGATGATTGTGGACTACAAGAAAAGGAGGACCGAGCACGCCCCCATTCTCATCGACAGGGCTGTAGTGGAGCAGGTTGAGAGCTTCAAGTTCCTTGGCGTCCACATCACCAACAAACTAGAATGGTCCAAACACACCAAGACAGTTGTGAAGAGGGCACGACAAAGCCTATTCCCCCTCAGGAAACTAAAAAGATTTGGCATGGGTCCTCAGATCCTCAAAAGGTTCTACAGCTGCAACATCGAGAGTATCCTGACTGGTTGCATCACTGCCTGGTACGGCAATTGCTCGGCCTCCGACCACAAGGCACTACAGAGGGTAGTGCGTACGGCCCAGTACATCACTGGGGCTAAGCTGCCTGCCATCCAGGACCTCTACACCAGGCGGTGTCAGAGGAAGGCACTAAAAATTGTAAAAGTCCTCAGCCACCCCATTCATAGACTGTTCTCTCTATCCGTCCCCTAGTACCAAGTCTAGTGCAAAAAGGCTTCTCAACAGTTTTTACCCCCAAGCCCTAAGACTCCTGAACAGGTAATCAAATGGCTACCCGGACTATTTGCATTGTGTGCCCCCCCAAACCCTCTTTTCTGCTGCTGCTACTCTCTATTTATCATATATGCATAGTCACTTTACCTATACATTCATGTACATACTACCTAAATTGGCCCGACCAACCAGTGCCCCCGTACATTGGCTAACCGGGCTATCTGCATTGTGTCCCGCCATCCACCACCCGCCAACCCCTCTTTTACGCTACTGCTACTCTCTGTTTATCATATATGCAGCCACTTTAACCATATCTACATGTACATACTACCTCAATCAGCCTGACTAACCGGTGCCTGTTATAGCCTCGCTACTGTTATAACCTCGCTACTGTTATTTTTCACTGTCTTTTTACTGTTGTTTTTATTTCTTTATTTACCTATTGTTCACCTAATACCTTTTTTGCACTGTTGGTTAGAGCCTGTAAGTAAGCATTTCACTGTAAGGTCTACCTACACCTGTTGTATTTGGCCGCACGTGACAAATATACTTTGATTTGATTTGAAATGGGACATTTCCGTTTTTTAATTTTAATACAATTGCAAACATTTCTAAAAACCTGGTTTTGCTTGTCGTTATGGGGTATTGTATGTAGATTGAGAACGGTTTTATTGAATCAATTTTAGAATATGGCTGTAACGTAACAAAATGTGGAAAAAGTCAAGGGGTCTGAATACTTTCTGAATGCATTGTATCCGGAGATTCGCAAAAACCCACAAAATGATTGAAAAAGTCTCCACCGTCCCACACCTGCCACTCCAGCAGTAACTCTTCAACCCACCAAATATAGGCATTATATCAGGAATGCCGATTGGAAAGACCCACCCAACACAAATCTCACCTGGACTGGAACTGTAATCAGTTACAAACTGTAACTGTAATCAGGTATGTTATCAGCAAAACATATTGTAATGAGATTACAGATACGTTTGAAAATGTAGATGATTACTTCTTGGATTACTTACTAAATTCAGGAAGGATGTTTACGAGTAAATACATTATAACCCCTTTCAGTTTCTCATCAGGATCTTGGCAGCGCAGTTCTGGATGTAGTGGATATGACAGTAGTTTGACTGACAACTTTACCAGGAGGAGGACTTGCCGATGTCAAACTCTTTCCGAAAGCCTAATGTATGACAAAGCAAGCTAAATGACACGCTGTTTGCTTAGCTAGCTAGGTAGCTCATGCCAAATGAATAGGTTACTATCACGTATCTGAAAATACATGATCAACTTGATGTTTACTGATCATGAAAAGCATGCAGTTACTTGCTGTGTAACTCTGATGATAGAGCTAAATGTGGAATCATCAGAAATGTCTATGTGGTTCTGACTATGCTATTCAAGAAGTAATACAATGTATTTAACAATCTCTTGAAAACGGCTAGTAGCCTAGCTGTTAATAGTTTTTAGAATTTCGTATATATTTCTGGCACCAACATCAATCAATTTCAAGAAGGATCTGAATATACATGTGTGTAAGTCCAGGAAAAGGAGTGAAATGTATCCACAAAAAGGTAGTGATGTGTAAATAGTTTCAAAGTTCAAATTGTTTAGTCAAATCCACCAGACGCAGCCAGACCATGGAAATGGTGTGGATATTACAGGCTACTACAGGATGTGACAGTAGCGTGTCTGTCTGTCTGTCTGTCTGTCTGTCTGTCTGTCTGTCTGTCTGTCTGTCTGTCTGTCTGTCTGTCTGTCTGTCTGTCTGTCTGTCTGTCTGTCTGTCTGTCTGTCTGTCTCTGTCTGTCTCTCTCTCTCTCTCTCTCTCTCTCTCTCTCTCTCTCTCTCTCTCTCTCTCTCTCTCTCTCTCTCTCTCTCTGTCTCTCTGTCTCTCTCTCTCACACACACACCTGTGGGGCACACAATGCCGATGGCGGAAGCTGTACTGTAATTTGAGAAATAGATTTAATTTCCATAATGGTGGGGGACCCTAGAGCCCGGGCATGACGTCTCATACCCTTTAACGCTAACTGATGCATGTTGCCAAGAGGAAAAGCCTGTGTCACTGCGCATTCTTGCTGGTAGAACCGGTTTGTTGAGTTTGGGACTATAAGGTTCTATCTGCATTTAGGTAAAAATGTAGCTACTGACATAGCCTTGTTCTGTTCAATGTTCTCTAACTATATAAATACCACAATTCATGTTAAGTTCAAAAGATACAAAATACTGACACCATTCAAACCAATGAGTGTTCAGAACTTTTAAGCCAGTTATCTCAGAATCATCTTTTTGCAGATAGAACTTCCTATTCCCAAGCTCTCGTAATTGTCTGTCTTGTAGTAGCCTAGAGAGGAAAGTAGGAGGTGAAAAATGGAGTGAGGTAGAGAGTAGTATAGAGAGAAAGGAAACAAAATGAGAGCGTTGAGAAAGTAGAACAGGAGAGAGAGAGTGACAAAAAGACAAAATTACAATGAAAAATGTAGGAGTTAGGTTAAAAGGTTAGGGTTAGGGGGAGGTTTAGCTAACATGCTAAGTAGTTACAAAGTAGCTAAAAAGTAGTTGGTAGTTGAAAAGTTGCAAATTAGCTAAAATGCTAAAGTTGTCCATTATGAGATTTTAACTCACAACTTTTCGGTTACTAGACATTTGTGTTATACGCCCACCAATCCACCCAATGTAACCATACAAAACGTAACATATCATACTAATTTGAGTGTTTCGGATGTACTTTTACTATGTAAGGGCTAGTCTATGAGACCAGGCTGCGATTCGACAAAAGCAATGTCGCAAAAAAAAATCTTTGAGACATGTGTAATGGAAACGGCATATACAGTGCATACGGAAAGTATTCAGACCCCTTGACTTTTCCCACATTTTGTTACGTTACAGCCTTATTCTAAAATGTATTAAATCAATTCTTTCACTCACACTACCCCATAATGACAAAGCAAAAACACTTTTTTAGAAATGTTTGCAAATTTATAAAGAATAAAAAACAGAAATACCTTATTTACATAAGTATTCAGACCCTTTGCTATGAGACTCGACATTAAGCTCCGGTGCATCCTGTTTCCATTGATCATCCTTGAGATGTTTGTACAACAAGGTTGGAGTCCACCTGTGGTAAATTCAATTGATTGGACATGATCTGGAAAGGCACACACCTGTCTATACAAGGTCCCACAGTTGACAGTGCATGTCAGAGCAAAAATCAAGCCATGAGGTCGAAGGAATTGTCCTTAGAGCTCCAATACAGGATTGTGTTGAGGCACAGATCTGGGAAAGGGTACCAAAAAATGTCTGCAGCATTGAAAATCTCCAAGAAAACAGTGGCCTCCATTCTTAAATGGAAGAAGTGTGGAACCACCAAGATTCTTCCTAGAGCTGGCAGCCCGGCCAAACTGAGCAATCGGGGGAGAAGAGCTTTGGTCAGGGAGGTGACCAAGAACCCGATGGTAACTCTGACAGAGCTAAAGAGTTCCTCTGTGGAGATGGGAGAAACTTCCGGAAGGACAACCATCTCTGCAGCACTCCAACAATCAGGCCTTTATGGTAGAGTGGCCAGATGGAAGCCACTCCTCAGCAAAAGGCACATGACAGCCCGCTTGGAGTTTCCCAAAAGGCACCTAAAAACTCTCAGACCATGAGAAACAAGATTCTCTGGTCTGATTAAACTCTTTGGCCTGAATGCCAAGCGTCACATCTGGAGGAAACCTGGCACCATCCCTACGGTGAAGCATGGTGGTGGCAACATTATATAAAGTGGCATTGTTTAAAGTGGCTAGTGATACATTTATTACATCAATTTTTCCATTATTAAAGTGGCTAGAGTTGAGTCAGTATGTTGGCAGCAGCCCCTCAATGTTAGTGATGGCTGTTTAACAGTCTGATGGCCTTGAGATAGAAGCTGTTTTTCAGTCTCTCAGTCCCTGCTTTGATGCACCTGTACTGACCTCGCCTTCTGGATGATAGCGGGGTGAACAGGCAGTGTCTCGGGTGGTTGTGCTCCTTGATGATCTTTTTGGCCTTCATGTGACATCGGGTGGTGTAGGTGTCCTGGAGGGCAGGTAGTTTACCCCTGGTGATGCGTTGTGCAGACCTCACTACCCTCTGGAGAGCCTTGCGGTTGTGGGCGGAGCAGTTGCCGTACCAGGCGGTGATACAGCCCGACAGGATGCTCTCGATTGTGCATCTGTAAAAGTTTGAGTGTTTTTGGTGACAAGCCGAATTTCTTCAGCCTCCTGAGGTTGAAGAGGCGCTGCTGCACCTTCTTCACCACGCTGTCTGTGTGGGTGGACCATTTCAGTTTGTCCGTGATGTGTACGCCGAGGAACTTAAAACTTCCACCTTCTCCACTACTGTCCTGTCGATCTGGATAGGGGGCTGCTCCCTCTGCTGTTTCCTGAAGTCCACGATCATCTCCTTTTGTTTTGTTGACATTAAGTGTGGGGTTATTTTCCTGACACCACACTCCGAGGGCCCTCACCTCCACCCTGTAGGCCGTCTCGTCGTTATTGGTAATCAAGCCTACCACTGTAGTGTCGTCTGCAAACTTGATGATTGAGTTGGAGGCGTGCACGGCCACGCAGTCATGGGTGAACAGGGAGTACAGGAGAGGGCTGAGAACGCACCCTTGTGGGGCCCCAGTGTTGAGGATCAGCGGGGTGGAGATGTTGTTACCTACCATCACCACCTGGAGGTGGCCCGTCAGGAAGTCCAGGACCCAGTTGCACAGGGCGGGGTCGAGACCCAGGATCTCGAGCTTAATGACGAGTTTGGAGCGTACTATGGTGTTAAATGCTGAGCTGTAGTCGATGAACAGCATTCTTACATAGGTATTCCTCTTGTCCACAAGCAGCAAGACATCATGGATGAGAATGGACCATGAGAAATTCCTATAGATAGATAGTCGGCTAGCTAAACTAAAATAAATCCAGTGTACCAATACCAATGTAAAAAATATAAAAACAGCACATCACATGCAGAATATTTCCTGAATCCCAGCTGGCCTGTCAGAGGTCAAGATGGAGCTACATATTGCTTACACATATGCAATTCTTCCAGATACAAGTTCCCAGGTGCTAGGGGTTTATTTGTGTTTCAGCAATTAGTGCCAATGGACCAAGACCCTGGGCACTGAGCACAGGTCCAGATCAACACTGCATTTATGGGCGTTTGAGTGGTTTTAAGGCCAACGCCACAATAACAAGAGACTACATCTGCTATAAAGTACAGTAGGCCTGCCTATACTTTGGTTCGTAGGGATCAGGCTTTCCTGACCTGTCTTGGCATGTAGAGCATTGGTCACCAACCCTGTTCCTGGAGAGCCCCACGGCGTGCAAGCTTTTTTTCCAGCTAAAACTATGAGGACTAACACTATGAGGACTAACACTGGAGGACTTGTAAGTGATAGGCTTGACCTCAACCCTGCTTACCTCATGGCTCTACAGGACCATGGCTGAATAGTGTGTACCATCCTACATAATATGCTGAGAGCTGTTGCAGCTATGCATAATATATCATTAATATGCAACATAGCTACAGGTATATTAAGTAGGCTACTTATTGTAGGCAGGGTTGGATGGTGACCACAAGTCATAAGTTACCTTGGCTTTAAGGGGGAGGACAATAGCTGCACTTGCAACGTCATCGTAAGGTAAGACTGATTCATCGGTGTGTGTGATAGTGGTAATAACTATTAAAACCTGAAATGTTAAATTGTAGATATGTTGCATGATGTATCTGATCAATTACATTTGTATCTAATAATATTTCCCTCTCTATGAATAAATTCCTGAGCCAAGTAGAGGAGGCTCGTCTAGAGGAGTTGCATTGAGCGGAGGCACTTGGAGAGGAAGCTCGTCTAGAGGAGTTGCATTGAGCGGAGGCACTTGGAGAGGAGGCTCGTCTAGAGGAGTTGCATTGAGCGGAGGCACTTGGAGAGGAAGCTCGTCTAGAGGAGTTGCATTGAGCGGAGGCACTTGGAGAGGAGGCTCGTCTAGAGGAGTTGCATTGAGCGGAGGCACTTGGAGAGGAGGCTCGTCTAGAGGAGTTGCATTGAGCGGAGGCACTTAGAGAGGAGGCTCGTCTAGAGGAGTTGCATTGAGCGGAGGCACTTGGAGAGGAGGCTCGTCTAGAGGAGTTGCATTGAGCGGAGGCACTTGGAGAGGAGGCTCGTCTAGAGGAGTTGCATTGAGCGGAGGCACTTGGAGAGGAGGCTCGTCTAGAGGAGTTGCATTGAGCGGAGGCACTTGGAGAGGAGGCTCGTCTAGAGGAGTTGCATTGAGCGGAGGCACTTGGAGAGGAGGCTCGTCTAGAGGAGTTGCATTGAGCGGAGGCACTTGGAGAGGAGGCTCGTCTAGAGGAGTTGCATTGAGCGGAGGCACTTGGAGAGGAGGCTCGTCTAGAGGAGTTGCATTGAGCGGAGGCACTTGGAGAGGAGGCTCGTCTAGAGGAGTTGCATTGAGTGGAGGCACTTGGAGAGGAGGCTTGGAAGAGTAAAGATGTACTGCCAATTGTCTCATTCATCCCCCCTCCTCTTCCATGTAACTATTCCCCAGGTCGTTGCTGTAAATGAGAAAGTGTTCTCAGTCAACTTAAAATGTAAAATAAGGGTAAATATACATGTTTTTTACAGTATGTGAAGCTGAGTATGTTAAGTGCAATATCACCAATCTGAAATGGTGGCAGCATCTCACAATGATGGGCAGAGTTGGGTTCCTCTCCCAGTCAGTGGGCAAAGGTTGAGGGTTGAGTGTTCTGATGTGTAGCTGCTGTATCATGGCTATTAATCAAGTAATTACATACCACATTCAATTATTACGTAATTAAATTAATCATATAACAATTAATTAAGTAGTAATCTGGGGTACCACGGAAAAAGTTTATTTAACGAGTTACCGTTTCCCAACTTAACTCAAGAATATCAGAATATCTCGATATACTATCCGTCATCCATCAATCATTTGCTCCTATTTCAGTCTCATTCTGAACGTCGTAATATCCTATAAATCTGCATGAACCCTAGTCTCCATGATGAATCAGCGATACACAAATTAGCTTAATTATTTATTTAATAACTAACTAAATAATCACACAGAATTACATAAACAGACACACAGGATAGATTATACACTGATTATTAACATGATGCAATGAAAAATCCCTAGTGGACTAACCCGATATGATGGCTGGTTACACAATGAAAGGGGGTGGGGAACGAAAGAGCGGGAGAAGGAGAGACAAAGGAAGTCAACTATCGTGCATACAGTTGAATAATATGCTCATCGTAAATATGGATATTTAGCACCCTAACAACCGCTCATTCGGATTTAGAAATGCAATGTACATATTTACTCTTGTATGTCTTTGTCGTCTCTCTCTGTTGAAATCGCCCGGTCCATTTTCTGGAGAGCCAGTCGACAGAAAGTCTCTGGTTGTCAAACCAGAGGTCACCATGTCCTTTGTAGTCGTAGCTTCTTGGTCTCGGAGTGTCTGTTAGAACGTATCTTCCAGAGGTGTACTACGCGGTGTTCAGCGGGCCTTGTCACCTATAGTGGTGAGAGGAAATTGTTCTTTGTCTCTCATCTTCAGTTGAGTTTCCTAGGCTAACAGTGCATAAACAGCTGCAGACTGAATGTTCCTGTGGAACAATGGAGCATACTTCCAAAGTTGTGGCAAAATGGCTTAAGGACAAAAAAGTCAAGGTATTGGAATGGCCATCACAAAGCCCTGACCTCAATCCTATAGAAAATTTGTGGGCAGAACTGAAAAAGCATGTGCGAGCAAGGAGGCCTACAAACCTGACTCAGTTACACCAGCTCTGTCAGGAGGAATGGGCCAAAATTCACCCAACTTATTGTGGGAAGTTTGTGGAAGGCTACCCAAAACGTTTGATCCAAGTTAAACAATTTAAAGGCAATGCTACCAAATACTAATTGAGTATGTAAACTTCTGACCCACTGGGAATGTGATGAAAGAAATAAAAGCTGAAATAAATCATTCTCTCTACTATTATTATTTATGTTTATTTTTTAAGTTGCAAGGTGCAGTAATAGTGTTTTTTTCTTCTTTTTTTCCCTTTCTTTCAATTTAAAGTTTTATTAAGTTTTCTTGTTTTTCAATCAACCAACAAAACACATTCCACATTCACAGATGTGACAGACTTTAAAAAAAATTAAAAATAATAATAATATATAAAAAATTAATAATAATAAAAAATTAAAAAATTATAATATATATATATATATACACATATATACATACACACAAATAATAATTATTCAAAAATACAAAATATATATATAAAACTTGCAGCAGCACTATCAAGGTTATTATTAGCTATTTCCAGCCTTAGCTGAGACGACGAGCAAATAATTAGTTTTTAGGTTTTACAGCACCTTACACAACATGTATCTGCTCATTTCCCTAATCCCCCCATTCACTCTGTCCAATTTGAAATATAGTTGAGTAGTGGAGACCAGAGTCTATCAAACTTGGGCTGTCTCTTGTGGAGGTCATAGGTGAGCTTTTCAAGAGGGAGAAAGTCAACAATCTGGTCAATCCACATTTTAAATGTAGGAGAGGTATTGGAGGTCCACAATAGAAGAATACATTTCTTAGCAAAGCATGTGATAGTCATAAGCAACTTTTCTCTGTCAGGATCAAGAACAAAGTCCTGCCGGGCATTAAGAAGATAGATACACGGGGTCATATCAAACTGTACATCTAGTATTTTCTGTGCAGCAGTATGTATAGATTGCCAAAATCTGGCAATCTCTCTACAGCTCCAAAATACATGCATATAGGTTCCACTTTCAGAGGTACATCTTTTACAGTTAGGATAAATGTCTGTTTTCATTCTATGGAGTCTCAAGGGAGTGTAATAAAATTTGTACAAAAATTTGTAATTAGATTCTTTCATTTTTACATTAGTAGAGGAGCAGTATACCCTGTCGCAAACCTCCGCCCATAACTCATCACTGATAGTCAGACCAAGGTCCTTTTCCCAGATTATTTTCAAAGGAGTAAAGGAGGAGCCTCCTTTCTCAGAAAGGAGTCTATAGATATAAGATATTTTGCCTTTGATGGATTGTGCTGTAGCAAGAAGGGTTTCAACTTCATTCAACTGAGTTCTAAACCTCCTCTTGGAAGTAAATGAGGAAATGACATGTTTAATTTGAAGATAATTAAAAAAATGGGATCTTGGCACATTGAATTCACTGCAGAGCTCTTGAAAGGATTTCAGTGTAGTGGTCTTCTGATGAAATAGGTCTGAAAAGGTCCTGATTCCTAGAGTATGCCAAAGATTAAAGTTGGCATCCCTCAGGGCTTTTGGCAAGTCTGGGTTGCCTACTATAGGCGAGTGAGAACATATTTGGGAGGAAATGCCCAGGTATTTCTTACAGTCCCTCCACGCTAGTAGGGTGCTGTAAATCACAAAGGTTTTGGCTATGTTGCCCACTTCACTAAAGTTATTAATGAATATAATTGAGCTTAGTGGCAATGAACCACAGGATTGGGCTTCTATCTGAATCCACGTTGACTCTTTTCTGTTTGTGATCCATGTTAGCATGTTGAAGATTTGGGCAGACCAGTAGTACAATTGAAGGGAGGGAAGGGCAAGACCACCCTTAGATTCAGGTTTCGATAGAGTGGAGAACTTGATCCTAGGTTTTTTATTGCCCCATATAAATTTGGTGATGCTTTGTTTTGAAAAAGGAAGCTGGGAGATAGCATGGGAGCATCTGAAATAAATAGTTCAGTCTAGGGAGGATGTTCTTACGGATGACATTAATTCTTCCTACTAAGCTAATTGGGTGGGAGATCCAGGTTTGGAGTCGTTCTTGATTCGATCCAGGAGTGGAAGATAATTTTCCTTGAAAAGGCTATTCAGATCTGGTGTTATGAAGATCCCAAGGTATTGAAACCCCTGTATCTTCCATTGGAATGGACATAGTGGCTTCATAGAGCTGGTGAGTGTAATATTGAGAGGGCAGACAGTAGATTTGTTAAAATTGATCTTATAACCTGAAAACTTGCCATACTGAGCAATTGTGTCTAAAATGGGAGGGTTTTCTCAGGGTTGGATATGTAGAGCAAGACATCATCCGCGTAAAGCGAAATCTTGTGCTGCAGGCCGCCTGCAGAAACACCCATAATACTTGGATTGCTCCTTATCAACTCTGCCAGAGGCTCCGCCCCCAACAAGTAGAGCAGGGGGGACAGCGAGCACCCTTGTCTTGTGCCCCGTCCCAAGGGGAATCTGTCAGAGTTCCGTCCGTTAGTAGTCACCATGGCATTTGGATGAGAGTATAGTGATTTGATCCATTTAATAAAGTTTGGGCCCATATTGAACTTTTCTAAGACTGAGAACAGAAAGCTCCACTCCATCCTGTCGAACGCCTTCTCAGCATCCAGTGAAGCCAGCAGGACAGGGGTCTTCTGTGCGTTTACTTGATCAATAATATCAAAAAGACGGCGAATGTTATCAGAAGAGTATCTGTCTCTAATAAATCCAGTTTGTTCCGCTTTTATTATTTTGGGAAGAAGAGTGTTTAGTCTTTTGGCGAGCAATTTGGTAATTATTTTGTAGTCGAAATCCAACAAGCTTATGGGCCGGGAGGAGCAGGATAGAGGGTCCTTGTCTTTTTTGAGCAACACTGTAATGCGAGCTGTGTGCATTGAGTCTGGGAGAACTCAGTTTTTGCAAAAATCCTCCAGCATTGGCATGAAAATAGGGCTAAGCTGGGGTCAAAAAGCTTTGTAGAACTCTCTGGGGAATCCATCTGGGCCTGGGGACTTGTTAGGTGGCATGGAGGTAAATGCCTCCAGGATCTCCTCAGGAGTGAAGGGGGAGTTGAGATCTTCTTGGTCGGTCTCTGATAGTTTAGGTAGCGAGATTCCCTCTAGGAAGGAGTGGAGTTCTGCCTCCGTGTGTTTTCTCTCAGAGGTATATAGTTTGCAGTAAAAATCATGAAAAGTTAAATTGATCTTTTTTGGGTCATATGTGACCTCGTCCTCTGCTGTTCGGATAGCCATGATTGTACGCTCTGACTGCTCCTTTTTTAATTGGTAAGCAAGCAATCTACTAGGCCTATTGCTATACTCATGGTATTTCTGTTTTGTAAAGAAAACTTATTTTTTAATCTCCCGAGTATAGTCCAAATTCAGTTTGGCTTTGGCTGCTTTAAGTTGACTCCAGGAGGTGCTGTCTGGGGATTGTTTATGTACTTTTTCACAGCGTTCCAGCTCCCTCTCCAGATCTAGCCTGTGTGCTTCCATTGCTTTTTTCTTAGAGGAAGCATATGCAATTAGATGACCTCTTAGTGTGGCTTTAGCAGCGTCCCACATTGTGGCAGGAGAAACAGGAGAATCTTTGTTGTCTTGTGTGTAGTTGTCTATCCATGTAGTTACCAATGTATGGAACGCTTCGTTTGATAACATGGAGGGGTTGAATTTCCAGCTCTTTGACCTCGGGATGTTTTTGCAGAGCTCAAAGCGGAGGTGGACAAAGGCGTGATCCGAAAGCGCTATGGGTCCGATTGTACACGTGGCTGAATTTATGAAACTCTTTGGGATAAAGATGTAACCTATACGGGAGTAGATGTTATGGACATTAGAGTAGTATGTATAGTCCATAGATGAGCTATTAGTCTCTCTCCAGATATCTATCAGTCCCATCTCTTTAGTAAGAGAGTTCAACATCTTTGCAAATCTAGGGTTTGTGGTGGGGACTTGAGATGATTTATCTAGGGTTGGGTTAAGGGTACAATTAAAATCTCTGGCCACCACGCCAAAGGAAACACAATGCTCATTGAACAGGGTTATCATTTTTGACATGAAAGCAGGAGTATCTGTGTTAGGGGCGTAAATGTTTAAGATAGTAATTGGTTGTCCATACAGTGACCCAGTTATCAAAATAAATCTCCCCCTCTGGATCAGATATGTTTTTGTCAATTATGAATGGAACATTCTTATGGATAAGTATGGCTGTACCTCTACTGTTGGATTTGAAAGATGAGAAATACACCTGTCCCACCCAAGCTCTGCGGAGTTTGGCATGTTCGGCATCACAGAGGTGTGTCTCTTGTAATAGCGCGATGTCTGCTTTTTCCTTTTTTAGAGCACATAGTATATTTTTCCATTTTATTGCATGACCTAGACCATGGCAGTTCCATGTCACTAGATTTAAGGTACTAGTCATCATCATCAAACAGTAATCGAACTTTAGTGCAAGTCATCTCTGAGTAAAGGTGGATAGTAGTTACAGCTGCGTTCACATAAAAGGAAAATAAATGGTGTACATAAAATAACAATCTCTGAACACCCCAGCCGAGTTACCAAACAACTCGACATATCCCGTTGGATCTATTACCCCCCCCCCCCCCCCCCCCCCCCCCGCTCAGTCTCAATTCTGTGTTCCGAATAAAAAAAATTAAAACGGGAACAGTTAGCAACGCACAACGTCTCCTCCTCCCCACCAAAAAAATGCCTCATCCTCTCCTCTCCGCCCCGCATTGAGTAAATGACAACGTAGCCCCCATCCAGACCACATTAAAAGAGGGAGAAAATAAAATCAATAGCCCAGCCTAGATATACCTCCCCCAAGGGACATAGGGAACCACAAGTAATAATAGCAACAAAAAAAAGGTAAATAAAAGTAGGCTGAAACATTAGTAGGCCTAGGTTATGCTATAGAGCCCATCCCTCTCAGCTAAAGGAAAATAAATATAGATTAGACGGCTATAATGACATTTAGCGGGGCGGGTGGGTCTTTGGATATCGGCTATATGTTGTCTTACCTACTTTAGTAATAATTTAGTCATTGGTCCATTTCTCATTGACCAGGATTGTCTTTCAAAAAACGTTTTGCCTCTTTGGGAGTTTTGAAGTGTCGCAGGGCTCCTTGGTGAAGAATCCTGAGCTCGTTTGGGTATTTGAATCCCCTAAAGATGCCTCGGTCAATGGAGTATTTCTTCACCTCGTCAAACTTTCGGCGCTTTCGGCGTATTCCAGCTGACAGGTCCTGGTGTAAAGTGAGTTTGGCGTTTCCCACTGTAATGGTGTTGATTTTCGCCGCCTGTAGGACTCGTTCCTTGTCGGTGAATCTCAGGAAACGTATGGTGATTGGGCGCGGTGGTTGTCTGGCTGCTGGTGGGGGCCTCAGTGCTCGGTGAGCTCTCTCGAGTTCTATGGGCCTGTCAGTGGACAGGTGGAGCCACTCGGGAAGTTTGTCTTGCAGGTAGCGGATCAGTGGCATGTTTCCCTCTTCTTTTTCGCCCAGATTTAATAGAACACAATTATTCCTTCGCCCCCTGTTTTCCAGGTCCTCTGTTTTCTCTTCCAGATGCTCTATTTTCCTTTTAGCATATGCTATTGTTTCCATGGCGTCTGTCAATAAGTTTTCCATGGATAGGATTCGCCCCTCTGCCTCGTCCAGGCGCCCCGCGTTTATGGTTATCTTGTTGTTGATGTCAGGCAAAGCATTTTCCAGGATTGTCCCCTTGCCCCCTATCACACTGAGCTGAGAGTTAATGGCATCTAATTTAATGTTGAGTTCTGTACGTTGGGATCTCAACTCAGAAAGGATGTCTTCGACAGAGTGCGAGGTTGGCATTCGTTGGGCCTCGGGGGGGGAACGGGTCCTCTTGCTCCTGGCTAATGGCGCTAGCTTTATCTGAAGCTAGCTGCTTCTTGGAGGCTTTTTATGTCGCTAATGCTCGAGTCCGGGTAAAAATGTCGCCTTTTGTAGCCGCCATGACTTTTTGACTAAAGCTAAAGGAGTTTAAACTTGAAGTGGAGGTAAGATTAGGAATTGGAAACTACTTGTGCGGAGCTCTTAGTTCATGCGGCCATCTCGTTCAAGTGTCACGTGATCCCCCCCCCCTCTACTATTATTCTGACATTTCACATTCTTAAAATCAAGTGGTGATCCTAACTGACCTAAGACAGGGAATTTTTACTACGATTAAATGTCAGGAATTGTGAAAAACTGAGTTTTAATGTATTTGGCTAAAGTGTATGTAATCTTCCAACTTCAACTGTATGTATTCTAAGAATACTGAAACACAACTTTATAAGCTATGAATTTAAAGTACACTTTAAAAAGTACACAAAGCACAGTCAATCCTACTCATTGTAAATGGGCTTTATTATTATTATTACTTTAAGTACAGATAAAATCAAATACATTTATAAAATACTATTCATACTTTCATTACATTTGTAATACACTTAAAGATAGACTCATATGACGTAGAGGCACAAAGTCAACAGCATAGCGGTTCAATGTCTGCAACAACTTAAACTTGTTTGGGATAGGGGGCAGCATTTTCACTTTTGGATGAATTGGTGCCCAAATTGAACGGCCTCCTACTCTGTTCCAGATGATGGTATACACTTCATACGCCTTCCACTAGATGTCAACAGTCAGTAGAACGTTGAATGAAGCCAATAGCATGATGTGGGGCCGGATGAGAGCTATTGGAGTGACTGGTCTGGCAGATTGCCAGTTCCTGGCCACACACGCTAGGCATGTGATGTCCATGTTTGCCATGAGTTATATAGACATGAAGAAATGCTCCGGTTGGGACATTATTGGATATATATGATAAAAACATCCTGAAGATTGATTCTCAACTGAGTTTGACCAGTTTATTCGACTTGTAATATCACTTTTTGAAGTTTTCGTTCGACGTTTTCGTTCAATTGTGCAAGTGTTTGGACATGTGTACTACACATGCTAGCCAAAGTTGCTAATTCGACAGAAGTAATGGACATTATAAAACAAAACAACGATTTATTGTGAAACTAGGATTCCTGGCACTGCATTCTGATGAAAGATCATCAAAGGTAAGGGAATATTTATGATGTAATTTCGTATTTCTGTTGACTCCAACATGGCGGAGAATGGCTGAGCGCCGTCTCAGATTATTGCATGGTGTGCTTTTTACTAAAGTATTTTTTTTTAAATCTGACACAGCAGTTGCATTAAGAACCAGTGTATCTTTAATTATATGTAAAACATGTATCTTTCATCAAAGTTTATGATGAGTATTTCTGTTATTTCACGTGGCTCTCTGTAATTACTCCGGATATTTTGGAGGCATTTCTGAACATGGCGCCAATGTAAACCAAGATTTGTGGCTATAAATATGCACATTATCGAACAAAACATAAATGTATTGTGTAACATGATGTCATATGACTGTCATCTGATGAAGATGTTCAAAGGTTAGTGATTAATTTTATCTCTATTTGTGGGTTTTGTGAAAGCTATCTTTGCTGTGAAAAAATGGCTGTGTTTTTTTGGATATGGTGGTGAGCTAACATAAATATATGTTGTGTTTTCGCTGTAAAACATTTTAAAAATCGGAGATGTTGGCTGGATTCACAAGATGTTTATCTTTCATTTGCTGTATTGGACTTGTTAATGTGTGAAAGTTAAATATTTCTAAAAAATATTTTTGAATTTCGCGCGCTGCCTTTTCAGTGGAATGTTGGGGGGGGGTTTCCGCTTGCGGAACGTCTGTCCTAGACAGGTTAAGAGCATTCAAGTGTGGGGCTAAACTTCTCTGCAGGTTTGGTTCAGCATGAAGCAAATCCATTCACAAGCGCAGTAGTCCTGCCTTCTCCAATGCTTTATCTACATTAGGCACCAGTTGTCTCTCATAGTCCCAGATCCTCTTGTCTTCATGCAGCTCCTCCTTGGTCAGTTCTCCTCGTAGGGGAACTCTGACATGGATGATATGACACACGTTAGGAGGAACCTTCACTGTCTGCCCAAAGTTACGCAGCACAGAGTGGACCGACGTCTGCTCCACTGCCCTGGGGTCAGAGACACAGAAGGGTTGTTAGACAGAGTGGGTCGACGTCTGCTCCACTGCCCTGGGGTCAGAGACACAGAAGGGTTGTTAGACAGAGTGGGTCGACGTCTGCTCCACTGCCCTGGGGTCAGAGACACAGAAGGGTTGTTAGACAGAGTGGGTCGACGTCTGCTTCACTGCCCTGGGGTCAGAGACACAGAAGGGTTGTTAGACAGAGTGGGTCGACGTCTGCTCCACTGCCCTGGGGTCAGAGACACAGAAGGGTTGTTAGACAGAGTGGGTCGACGTCTGCTCCACTGCCCTGGGGTCAGAGACACAGAAGGGTTGTTAGACAGAGTGGGTCGACGTCTGCTCCACTGCCCTGGGGTCAGAGACACAGAAGGGTTGTTAGACAGAGTGGGTCGACGTCTGCTTCACTGCCCTGGGGTCAGAGACACAGAAGGGTTGTTAGACAGAGTGGGTCGACGTCTGCTCCACTGCCCTGGGGTCAGAGACACAGAAGGGTTGTTAGACAGAGTGGGTCGACGTCTGCTCCACTGCCCTGGGGTCAGAGACACAGAAGGGTTGTTAGACAGAGTGGGTCGACGTCTGCTCCACTGCCCTGGGGTCAGAGACACAGAAGGGTTGTTAGATAGAGTGGGTCGACGTCTGCTTCACTGCCCTGGGGTCAGAGACACAGAAGGGTTGTTAGACAGAGTGGGTCGACGTCTGCTCCACTGCCCTGGGGTCAGAGACACAGAAGGGTTGTTAGACAGAGTGGGTCGACGTCTGCTCCACTGCCCTGGGGTCAGAGACACAGAAGGGTTGTTAGACAGAGTGGGTCGACGTCTGCTTCACTGCCCTGGGGTCAGAGACACAGAAGGGTTGTTAGACAGAGTGGGTCGACGTCTGCTTCACTGCCCTGGGGTCAGAGACACAGCACAGAAGGGTTGTTAGACAGAGTGGGTCGACGTCTGCTCCACTGCCCTGGGGTCAGAGACACAGAAGGGTTGTTAGACAGAGTGGGTCGACGTCTGCTCCACTGCCCTGGGGTCAGAGACACAGAAGGGTTGTTAGACAGAGTGGGTCGACGTCTGCTCCACTGCCCTGGGGTCAGAGACACAGAAGGGTTGTTAGACAGAGTGCACCGACGTCTGCTTCACTGCCCTGGGGTCAGAGACACAGAAGGGTTGTTAGACAGAGTGGGTCGACGTCTGCTTCACTGCCCTGGGGTCAGAGACACAGAAGGGTTGTTAGACAGAGTGGGTCGACGTCTGCTCCACTGCCCTGGGGTCAGAGACACAGAAGGGTTGTTAGACAGAGTGGGTCGACGTCTGCTCCACTGCCCTGGGGTCAGAGACACAGAAGGGTTGTTAGACAGAGTGGGTCGACGTCTGCTCCACTGCCCTGGGGTCAGAGACACAGAAGGGTTGTTAGACAGAGTGGGTCGACGTCTGCTTCACTGCCCTGGGGTCAGAGACACAGAAGGGTTGTTAGACAGAGTGGACCGACGTCTGCTCCACTGCTCTGGGGTCAGAGACACAGAAGGGTTGTTAGACAGAGTGGGTCGACGTCTGCTCCACTGCCCTAGGGTTGTTAGACAGAGGTTGTATTCTATTCTAACCTGGCTCGTACAATCATCTTGTAGGGTTGGTAGATTCTAACAAGAGCCCTATACTACAAACTCTGAGCTCAACTCGAGATAACCACTCACACAAATGTGGCTCACCTTTTATCCAGGTACATTTCTATGGCAAAGTATCCTTAGGAACTAACCTGCTCCGAGGCAGGCTAACTCAGGGCTAACTCTACTTATCCTGAATGAAATGTCTGAGCCGTGAGTTCAGGACCAATGAGATCAGGTTCCCATAATCCTTTTGATTTGAAGAGGACCACTGATTAAATATTGTATTAACCAAATGCTTTTTTGTGTAAAAAAAAATAGTAATATTAAAATACCTATCATATTACACATTTAGTAATGACAGGATGCATTTGAAACTTCACTCACAGTATGACTTTTGTATGACTTTATAAAATTATTTTATTTATTGGAGGGGGGAAAAGGTGCTTGTGCATTGATAATCACACCAAAGACGGCATGAACGATACGTAATACAAGAAAGACGGCACTTCTTATGACCTTTTTCACTCCATAACCTGAATAATTTGCAAGATAGCTTTTCTTGACTCACCCATGGATTTATGTTTCAGTGTTGTCTCTGAAGAGTTCGGAGTTCGACTAGACACGAGAGACATGCATGCGCAGCTATAAGTCTGCTAGAGTGAGCGGCAGGAGGACAAGCAATATCCACTGTCGTAATAGGGATGAAGCCTGAGCTGGAATGTGAACCTAACTGAAGCTGACTAGCTTTAGAAAACCCTGAGTATATCTAGCTAGCTTCTTAGTATACTACTCTGGGCCATCTATCATCTTGGAGGGGTGGTAGATTCTAACCTGGGCCGTACTATCATCTTGGAGGGGTGGTAGATTCTAACCTGGGCCGTACTATCATCTTGGAGGGGTGGTAGATTCTAACCTGGGCCGTACTATCATCTTGGAGGGGTGGTAGATTCTAACCTGGGCCGTACTATCATCTTGGAGGGGTGGTAGATACGATAGTCTGGCTCCTCTCTGTAGATGTGCTCCATGATGTTGATCCCTGGAACATCCTGCCAGCGGGGCCGTTCAAACCTTCCACTAGGCTCAAACTGGGACTTAGGGAAGATGTGGTTCTCTATGAGGAACACTTCGGCCTGGGGAGATGGAGGGTGGAGTGAGGGAAGGCGAAAGAGAGAGAATTCATTCAGATTTTTTCCCTTCATATCTGATCTATTTTTGTCACTGTCCACACTATTGTATTTTGACTCATATCAGACTTGCACATTCACACTGATGTAGCATATGAAATAGCACGCTAACGCAATGCTCATGAATTTCCTGTCACTGTTCCTTTAAATGTTGGGGTGGTTATCTTGATAATGGCAGGTCACGTGCAAAAACAAACACTTCATAGCACAACAATTCTGATCTGAGTGTCCAGACTGAGGATGAGAACCACATACGAATGTGGTATCAGAACTCAAAAGATAAAATTCCATGGCTGCGTTTACACAGTTAGCCCAAATATGATATTTTTTCACTAATTGGTCTTTTGACCAATTAGATCAATTCAAAAAAATATCTGATGTGAGAAGATCTGATGTGATTGGGAAAATATCACATTTGTATCAGATGTGCCAAATAATTGAGGAAAATAATCTGCATTGGGATGCCTGTGTAAACACAGCCTAACATATGCACAACACACACGTAATGATCTACCTTAACACACATACACAGTACTTCCCTGAGTCCTCCCCCTACCTTTGGGTTTTGCCTCTGAAGTACATCCATCATCTGGGGCAGGGTTTGATGCTGGTACGGAGCTATAATCTCATCGATGTCATTCAGCAGTACATAGCGTGACTGATACATATGTCTGTAGACACAGTCATTCAGAGTGGTCAACTGGCCATAGTAGTGGATGTCCCCTCCATGTTCACTGGGCAGCCACCCACGGGACGGGTTCATGTGTTGGTCGATAGGCCAGGGCACCACCTGCAGTCAATCAATCAGTCAGTTAATGAATCCCATCTATCTGTCCATCCATCCAATCAATTCATTCCTACCTCAACAAAGCCCTCCTGTGTGTAACTCTGTAGCAGTCTCTCCAGGTCTGGTCCACAGCTGGTGTTATACACCACAACATGCTGCACTCCCAACAACCTGCAACATAGCAATCAATCGACCAATCAATCCATCAATTAACCAATCAAGCAATCCATCAATCAATCAACCAATCACTCAATCAATACCCACTTGTACATCTCCAGAGTCTGGGTGACCTGAAGCACGTTGTTATAATTGCCAAATAAATTGGACCAACAGACAGTGAAGTTGAACTGAAACTCCTCTTCCTCCCTTTTCACAAGGTTCTGGATGCGGAGGAAGGTTTGGTTCTGAGCGAGTTCGGCGTCAGCTTGTGTGGCGAGGGTCACGTGTGACGGGTTGCAGTCGGGAAGATTCGGACAAAGGACGTCGGTCGTCACGAAGCGGAAACCTTTATCCCAATATAGAACAGTCACATATAATTACTGTATAGTGTAAACTAAATCAACAAACTAATCAGCGAATCACCAAGCCCCTTATTTCTTTGATTCGGGTGTTGATTCAGGTGTGTCAGTGCAGGGCTCAAACCAAATAGCAAATAGCAGGTACCAAAGTGGTCAGAGTGCATCTGGACTTCAGCCTTCGTTCCATTAGCCCAGTGAGTCCCACAGTAGAACACACAGTACAGAGGCTGGACTGAGTCTCGTCTGAAGATACTGATGATGCGTACGGAGCTTCCCTCCACACGATGTTCCTTGTAGGCCCCCACCATGAAGTGTTTGGTGTCGTTGACGGGCGTGATGGACTGGTCAGAGATGTGGTGCGGATAGAGATGCTGGTGGTTGCCTGGCTGTGACCTGAGGAATCATGGACAGATGTTGTATTTCTACAGCAGAAATGTGTGTCCCAGACAATGCTTTCCCTTTGGCACTTTTATTTCTTGATCGTACGGCAGAGGCTTCACGGTACCTGGGCAATGTGAAGATGACGTAGACCATGACTGCCAGAGCAGAAGCTATCAGTAGAGGGAACGCACGCCTCTTCACCATCATGAGCCAGATCTAGGAAGGTAGTTTATAGAAGGTGAAGATTGAGGTGACGATTGAGGTGACGATTGAGGTGACGATTGAAGATTGAGGTGACCTTTGAAGAGAAGTGAAAGTTAATAATGTAGTCGCACTTGTTCCCTGGCTGCGTTTACACAGGCAGCCCAATTCTGATAATTCTTTCTCACAAATTGGTCTTTTGACCAGTCAGATCAGCTCTTTTGCACATAGCAGCTGGGTCTGGTCTGCTTAGTTGACTGTATACGAACCAGAAAAAAATTAGGAAGTGGGATGTCTCGCTTCCTCCTCTGTCTCTGTGCTTACCACACACACACACACACACACACACACACACACACACACACACACACACACACACACACACACACACACACACACACACACACACACACACACACACACACACACACACACACACACACACACACACACAAACACACACACACACACACACACACTGTTACGAATCCCGCCGAGGATGGTGCCTCTTCCCGTTCGGGCGGCGCTCGGCGGTCGTCGTCTCCGGTCTACTAGCTGCCACCGATCCCCTTTTCTGT